>NC_046660.1:56324116-56348063 GCF_010883055.1 Belonocnema kinseyi
AGAATCCAACGGAAAAAGCAAAACTAACAACAAAATGAATGGTATTCAGCGCTTGCTCTACGGCACTGTGGCTAAATCGATAACATAGCCCAACTGGAAAATTGTACAAGAGATAAGGCAAGTCATTTCCGGCCAATTTTGGGTGGCTAAATGCAAATCCGGGCTCAGAAATAATATATTACGTCAGGATTTTAAAATATTTTATCCTCAAAGTTTCAAATATTAAGAATTAAATCACAAATATTCAAAAACATTTTAAGCATTTTACAGGCCTGTAAATACACAGGTGTCTGCAATATAGCTTGGGGCTTATAGGTTTTAGGTTTGCGAGTGTGGAGTTTGTCGGTTCAGGGTTTGTGGGGTTGGGATTCGTTGGTTTGGTATGTTTCGGTTTGTGAATTTGGGATTTCTGGCTTGTGAGCTTGTCTCTGTAGGCTTTATCTCATAAAAATCCACAAAAATGGTATCGTCAGAACTGTAGCACAGATACCTGTGTATTTCCAGGCCTGAGAAATTCTTACTATTTAAGATTTTTGAAACTAAATGTACATAAGCTCAAATATAGGCCAGAATAACGTTTTTCGCACTTTTACGTTAAAATATTTAAACAAACTGATGTGATAGATTAAAAAAAATAGATAGGTAGAATTATGTTTTCACTGTAGGACCATCTTCATATTATTTTTATGATTCTGAATTATATATCTGGCACAAAAAATCGATTTTTACAAAACTCTAGACTGGCTTTATCCCTTAAATTTTGTGAGAGTAGGAATGGGAGCTTCTAATCCTGACAAAATTTTTAAATAGGGAATAGAGGTTATCCAACTTTGACAATTTTCCAATTGTACGTTTGATAACCTTTCGGATGCAAATGTGACAGCTTGAGGTTTAGTGTTTTCCAATTATTTTAAAACACAAGGAAATTTGAATCGGAACCATAGCACCAATCTTGTGCTGACACGGAATCATGTCGGATTTGTAAATAATTTTATACTAACACATATCGTACACATGCATTATCTTACTAGTTATGGCATATTACATAGGCGACAAGATTATGCTTCTGAAGAGACCAAGCAATTTATTGTAATAGCGCTATGATAAAAATCTGACAAAAATATAAATAATTAAAAAAGTTTATCTTAGAACTAACTTTTAATTCTTAGCACTAAAATGACAGTGGAATTTTTTTAATTATGTGATGCTGTTATCTTATGAAGATAACAAAATAATATTACCTATCTTTTTTCAAGGTTTCAACATATTTCTTATTAAATTTCAAAGATAACACGAAATTTCAGAGATATAACGAAATTTTGATATGTTTGATTAAATTATAAGAGATTTTTAAGAATTTTATAGGCTCCAAACATTTCAAGGAACCTGAATGTATTTAAAATAATTTCAAGGTGTTACAAAGAGGCTTATGAAATAAATGATCACATATTCAACAAATAATTATTAGCTTTGTCACTTTTTTTTTAGTGATAATTAAGTGTTTCTGGCCTCAGAATTGTTAGATTATTTATTATTCTGGGTGGTATCGTAGTCAACTGTGCTACGATTGAAATACAGCATCTACATATAATTATAATCTGAAATTCGCAAAAAGCGACTGTTAAAAAGATGATATTACAAAACCGATTTTATGCAACACAGCCTAATTTCACAAAACTTTGATTAATCTATTGCTTAAACTACATTTTACCCCAATAGAATTGTTGTAATTCTCATACACGATTTGAAAATGCTGGATTGTGGGCCTTGGGAAAAATTGATTTATTTATTCATTTAATATTTGCTACACTCATAATATGGTTAAAGAGATAAAATATTATTTTTTATAAACTACTTCGAAACATACAAAAACTATTTATTGCAGAACGTTTACTTTTTTTTAATGAATAAATTAATGTGAAATATTACCATCATTATTTTTTTATATTAAAAATTATTCGTTTATGGTTTTAGGCATTGACAAAAACTTATTTTGAAGGAACTAAACACTTAGGTCTAAAAAAAGATCTAATAATTTTATTGATGAGAAAGAAGCTACAAGAATCGCAAGTAGGATCAAAAATATAATTTCTTCAGTGTTTAATAACTTTGTATGGTTCGATTTTTTCAAAGGAAAATTATCGCTCCTCTTTTCAAGAATACCATTTACAGCAAAAAATACCTTAAATCGCAAAAAAATATATTCATCTTGTCAAACGCTATGCAAAAATAATTTAACAATTATTCATAACACAAAATCCTGGAATACCCCGACGTCACAAAGAAGGTGACTTACCAGAAAATAACTTCTGGATCCTATCGGGAATTTCATTTTAGAAGGAATACTCATGGTGTCGTTCCTAGGGTTGGAAAATAATTCAAAATTACTTCTAATTCTCCTTTGTCAAATCTGATTGCATTTCACGAAGTTTATTCGCTAAAATATCAAAAGAATTTGTGTCGCTTTTGCTTGATGCTGATTCAGTAATTTTAAGAGTGGAAGGATTATATATGATCATATTCACACACAAGATCCTGAATTTTATTTCAAATTAAGGACTAAACAGAATTAGACATTTATGTGATTGATAATTTCATGTAGATTGCTTTAATTTTTGTAAGGCCAATTACAAAGCATGCAGGTTCCAGTGCTTAGTTTTATATTCTCATAAATTGGATTAATAGTGCGGCTGGCTGTTGTTTACACGAGTTACTTTAAATCCATTTACGATTCTGTTATTGCGGCCTACCGGAATTTCATTTATTTCCTTCTTTGTCAATTGAGTAATTTCGCCACTTTCCATGTTTATTTTTACACGTCCTCTGCCCGCCGAGCGACCCTGAGATGAACATATTCCAGAAAAAAAACTGGGTGTCGCCAATATGGCGAAGATGTCACTATCGGCTGTTGATAATACAATTTGTTTGTTGGTTGGAACAGGCATATATACATTACTAACACCACGTAAAAAAAGTAGCTTATCTGCCGGGAAAGTATATTTTCGAAGCTCGAACACCCGGTTAGGATTCCGATAGGAAGTAAGCCGAATAAATTCAAGCTGGTCAAGTTCGTATTGATTTCCGAAAAAATAATCAATCCGGGTAGGTGAAGCCAGGAACCTAGAAGGACGAGATCGGGATCTGACACGAAGAGGAGCTTTGCCAGGAGAAAAAGATCTGTTTGCAGAATAATGTCTGGCTGAAGGAGGAGACCTGTCCAGCAAAAGATGCCTTCCCGATGAAGAAGAAGCTTCACGGCGAGGAGCACCAGGAATAGGCTCACCATTAGGTAAATTCTCAAACTGTAAACTTAAATCTGGAAGAAAAAAGTGAATTTTTGTTTAACATGTAGGTCTATAACATAAAATTGCGAACCAAGACTTAGCTCATTCAGGAAAGATTGTACTGGGAAATTTATTAGAAGCTAGTCTCGCAGTATTTAGGAATCCCGTGGAACAAATAAAAAATGAATTTGCGATCATATTTGACAATATTAAATAGAGTTTGGCAAAGAATAGCAATTGAGGAACACTCAGGAAAATATTCTGTTGTTTTAGAAGGATGCTTCATGACACAAATAGTATTTCCGTCAAATGATCAGGATAAAAGGATTTCCGTTAAAAAAAAATCTTTTTTACAATGAAAATTATCCTACTGAGCCAAACTTCTACTAATTTTGCAACGAAATAATGGTGTTTTCGCGAAAAAGTTAATCCAGGTGCTATATTTACCAACAGAAAGAAGAATTATCGCCAATAAAAAGACCATTGTATAAACGAATCCCAGTCTTTTAATTTGGTGAAAAAAGAGAGGTTTTTGAAGAATTGAGTTAACACTGTATCGAATAAAGATGTTTGTGCTTCATAAGCGTATATACGCAGCATCTTAACTGTTACGTGATTATATTTAGATACTAAGATTGTCGTTTTGAGATTATATTTACATTACATAATTCATTCCAGAAAAACTTTCCATGACCATAAAACGTTACGACTAATTGGCCTAATTTTTCGGATCTTTTGTCGTCATTTTCGGTGCATGGTACAACTTAACAGCCTTGCAATTCCACACTTACGTCCTTCGACTTTTTTTTAATGGCTCGCCACCACCTTGCTATCTTGCATAAAATTTAATTATATATACACTTTTCTAACAGTTACTAAAGTTTTAATTCATTTCAAAATGATTAGCCAAGTCAACGTCAGGTGAAGAGTCCAGTTCCGACCTTAGTTGTGTTACTACTTGTGTTGCGAATTTCCAAAATGTACAGAAATATCCATGAAATATCAACATTTTGTAGAAAACTTAAACAATTACTTATAAATTTCCGAAAATCTAAAAACTTCAAAATCAATATGATTCTTCATTTATGTTCAAATCAACAAAATTCCAGTTCTATAAAATTTAATTTTGAATAAAGTTTAGATGGAACCAAATAATCTAGTCAGTTAAATAAAGGAAATTGAACTTAATAGCAAATTTAAATCAAATCACGCAGTCTTTCTCTTCCATTCTTTTAACAAAAATTTCTGGAATATATCGGAAATTTTATTTTAGAAGCAATACTTATTTTATTTTTGATGGATAGGGAAATAAGTACATCATGCAAAATTTCGAAGCAAGAACGAGCCCATTAAGGGAATTTGGAGAGGCAAACATGTTATAAGTTTATCTGTCAATATTCACTAAACATTATTTTGAAAGAACCCTAAAAAAGTTTTATTTCAAATGATTCTTTGAAGAATACAATGCAGCAGCATTTGGCATTCTGGTTGATAATTCGACTTGTCACACGATTTTGATCATATGACGTCCGGAATATGTGGGCAAAATATCGAAATTAAATCGCAAATTTGAAAAACCGAGATTTTTTCAGGCATGTTCTTGGACGATCCCGGTTTTTCACCATGACCACGTACAAAATGAGGAACGTGTAGCAGCTTGAAGTTCGTCTTTAAACGCTTTTCCTCTTACACAGAGAATGCAAGCGTTAGAGGTGACTAGCTACTTTCATAGAGCTGGCATCTACCATTAATTTTATTATTTTAATTATAGCTCCGTCTCAAGATGTTTACAGCTTAATATGGAGAAAACATTTTTGTTTTAGAGTTTGATTTTCATTTAAAAAAATCTGCACCAGATTGTCTTGGTATAAGCCATCAGTCACGTATGCATTTTCGTACAACAATCAAGTGATCTGATAAGAGCAGCGTGCCTTACTTGACAAGTTGGGAAAAGCCTCGCGTTTACACCGTCATTTCCAGACTGGATTGCTACAAGTACAATTGTTTAGTCCAAAGCTTGTGCCAATTGCTTTAGAAAACCTATTTACCGCCGTTAAAATGCTTGCAAGGTCCCCTTTTGAAGAGACAAAGAGTTTAATGACATCTATATATGAAAGTTTGTTGACCTTAAATTCTCTTCTGTTCAGCGGACCGCATAGGTGTCCAGAGGTTTTGCCTCGGAGCACAATAAATAAAGGCAAAAGGGCGATAAAAAAAATATCTTGAGAGAACCCCTTTTATATGTCACACAGCTGGTAATCACTTATCTTTTGTCAGAATCTATAACAAGTCTCGTCAGCTGAAAAAGAGTAAGCTCTTTCATACATCTTACAATTCTTGGATGTACCTCCAGGAACACAAGTAGCTTGATAAGGAGCTCAGAGTTCGTGTTTTTAAATACCTCACGGTAGAAAATTTAACCTATGAACAGATTCTTTGGATACCTGCTCAAATTATGGGTATTACTGTCTATTCACTGGTTTTCTCTGCAATCTGCCAGCCTTCTCTTGCATCCACGTTGTTTAACAATTGCACTCCATACAGGCTCGATAGATGTTAATATCCTCTCTTAGAGAATAACAGTGAATAGCTTGTAATTGGTGTTTAAACAAGCTGTTGGGAGGGTCGTTTTTTGTTTATAAAATGGAAAATCAGGTGTACTTAGTAGTCACTCTTCCTCTGGCCTTGGAACCTTTGCCTTTGGGAAAAGTAACAAAAGATTTATATATCTAAATTATCTTCATTTATTTTATAAGCATCTTCATGAACTTGCTCCCAAAAAATTTGAATCTCTTCTGGAATAAGCAGATTTTCAATGACACATGATGTTTTATTTAACAGACGAGAAGGATGAGTAGAAAAGGCGCTATTTGCTACTCACGCATAGAAAATGTGATGCATGCTAAATCGCCGTTTTAATTATAAACTAAAGAAGCTATTCAATACGCTCTCGTGTCTTACTCAGGCACACCCAAGTATCATTATTTCTATTTAAGATAAGTAGGGAGAGCTCCTTATCAACAACTCAACGGTTGAGATTCTAGAGATGAACATCATCATAGAGAAAATCCAGGAGAGCAGTTATACCTTTAGCTGACTTGTCCATCCTGAAAAAGACTTTCTAAAAGATTGCTGAAACGAGTTGTATGTTCACTGGATGATTGTTGTTTTTCTTATTTCTGACAAAGATTTTCTTGTAACTTCGGCATGTATCGCCCTTGCGGTGGTGAGCTTCCTTGTGTGCAGGCAAGGAAAGCCCTCCTGAGTTGATCCGAACATTTAAAACAATGTCCTCGCGTTTCTCCTTTGAGTTAGTCCAATGCATCCTGGCTGACGGCAAGAGCCTGAACTCTCGGGAGATGCGGTTGCCATATCCATATCATGTTTATTGAATTAATGTCTAAGGCTTAAGGTGGTGCCAGCTTGATTTGTCGCAGGAATTTTCGTTAATATGAGCTTTGTATTTTTCGATAATCTGAACGGGGATTTTCTAGTATATTATAAGCAAGTCAACTCTGGGAGGAGGTTAGGGTAGATTTACTGATTCATCTAAAACCTTTGCGTTGTTTATTAAAATAAGACTTTCGTTCTGCAACACTGCTTCGAACAAGGTCGCTGATTAATGCCTTTAGCATGCCACCCCGGACAAAGGGATGTAAAAAGTTTAAAGGGTAGGATGCCACAAGGGTCTTACCTAATTTTACGTCTTTGAAGGTTATACAAAATTCAATTTCAACTTAAAAGAGAAAGTCAATAATCTGATTATTGCAGCTTTGCGGTTCGGTACCTAATGACATGCTGATATATTTCATTTAACTATTTAAGTAAGCAGAATTGGGACATATTCTAGATTCTCCCGGAATAAATTCATATGCAAGTCGCGGTCATTTCGGACAATCTTCAATATAGTTTGAGAAAAATAGCAATTGGGATACACTAGGCTCATAGGATGAAGAGGAAACACAAAATTATCATGTATATTTATTATCTTGCATATTATCGTATTTTTCATACGTTAGTCTGTACAAAACAAAGGAATTTTTTCAACAGCGATTTGATAAAAATACAATTAGTCGAAATATCTTATCTTTGAACTGTCTTCCGATTGTTATCGCATACATGATCGTGAAATGCTTTGAATACATTTAGCCGCGGCTGTGCGTTTAAATAGAATTTTAAATGGTTTTGCAGCGTCCAATAAAAATTTTGAAGAGTACATAAAATATTCAAGATTTTATAGAACTTTAATATATTTCATAAGATTTAAGAAACTTTTCAGAATTTCTTAAGTTCAACAAATTTCAAAGAAATTCAGTATATTTAAAAAAAAACTTCAACGAATTTTGTATGAACCTTTCAATAAGTTATAAAAGGTTAGAAGCTACTCATTAGTTTTATCTCTTTTTTCGAATGATAAAAAAGTGTTTCTGGCCTCAGAAAAGATGTTGGCTCGTTTATTTTTCTGGCTGATATATTAAAATAAAATATTTGCACACAATAGCGCAAACAATAAGTTATGCGTTATTTAAATCCAACAAGTTTTTACAAATTTGAAAGAAGAAAGAGACAAAAAAATTAGATTGCAGAACCTATTTTTTTGAAATAGTATAATTACTTTTCAAGACACGTACTCTGCATCAGGAAAAATAATTTTGCGAAATAAATAAAAACTTCCGTTTTCAAAAGTATAAAAAAACAACACCATAAGATAAAGTTTATGTTTCATTCCAAAATAAATTTGCTCATAAATAGTTTTTTTTTTCTTCAGCTCTTCAGTTTCTTAAGTATTTTTCATTAATTTCAGAACCATTTTGTAGTGGCTGCTTAATTATCCTTGCTATGATTTCAGGCTAAAATAGTTTTGTTGAACACAGCCTAACTTTACGAAATTTCGATCAATCGATTGTTTGAATTACGTTTCAGATTAAAGGTGTTGGTTAAATCCAACTTTGATTTTTTTTATAGCTACGACACTTACTTCATGTATATATTTTTTCCGAAGGATTTGCGAAGGAAAGAAAGGAAACTTGTCAAATACCTGGGGTTTCACGAGATCCTCAGATCGATAAAATGTTGAAAAATTTAAAAAGGACCCCGTAACACGCCTATGGGATAAGCGGTTTCCGTTAATTTGGCTGAATTTTTTAAATGTTACGTGTCTCGTAATTCTGAACAAAAGTCGAAATGAGCACAAAGCCCAAAACTCAAAGAGTCCAAATATAAGGCCCGCCGAAGTCAGTCGTGGTAATCTCTGGGTAATGATAATGCAAGCTACAACGGGCATCCTTTTCTAATTCTTAAATTTACTTAATATTGGGGATATGTTTCCAAAAAAAGTCAATAGCCTAGTTTACGAGTAGAGCCGATACCCCTATCGCACTGGCTTTGGCGGGTCTTATCTTGGAATCCTTTGAGTTTTAGACTCTGTGCCGATTAAGACAATTGTTGAGGACGCTGAGACGAGTTACATATTAAAAATTCAGTCAAATAACCAAAACCACTCTTCCCAGTAAGGAAAATGGCCCAGTGAGATTGTAGAGCTGATACCCCCACCATGATGACTTCGGCGGGCCTTATCTTGGGACCCTTTGAGTTTTGAGCTTTGAACCCATTGAGACATTTCTTCAGAATGACGAGACACGTCACATATAAAAATTCAGACAAATTAACGAAATCACTTTTCCCATTGGCGTGTTACGGGGTCCTTTGTTGAGGAAATGATTATTTTCACGACATATTTGAATTTTGCGAAAGATATGAATAAGTGGGTAGCAAACGACAGCAATCTCGAGAATTCTTCTATCATGACAGAATTGTGAGTTAAAAAAAAAAATTTTTAAACGATTGTAACCATTCCAATGCTGTCGTCTGCTAACCGCTGATTTCTATCTTTAGCAAAATTCATATTTTCCGTGAACATAATCATTTTCTCAAGAAATATTTTGATTTTAAATATTTTATTGATCCGAGGATCTCGCGAAACCCAGGATATACGGCAAGTTTTCTTTATTTCGTTCGACAATCCTTAGGAAGAAGCATATATTGAGTCACTGCCATACCTATATAAAAATTTAAAAGCCGGGCTTAACCAACGTCCTTAATAGAAATGTTGTAATTCTCATACATTATTTGATACTCTGGCAGCTTCTGGCGACAAGAATCACGACAAGAATCGCAAATTTTAAATTTGATTACGTTAAAAAATACAAGACCAAATCTTTCATAAATGAAAATCGACCAAGGCACTGCAAATTTAAGCAAGGCCATAGCTCATAGATAAGCTCATAAATAAATTCTAACTAAGAAAACATCAAAATTTCTAAAACATACACATTATTACGATCACGTAAAAAAATAAGCTTATCCTTAGGAAAAGTATACTTTCGAAGTTCGAATATCCGGAAATGACTTCCATAGGAAGTAAGCCGAATGAATTTGGGTTGTTCAAGTTCATATTATTGCAATATTCATGGATCATTAATTGGAAATCATCTTGTTATTTTTTGTTTTGGAATCGGACATGTCAGTCATTTTTGATCGGTTAACGCTGGGAAGATGTGTGAGAAAAAAAGAGATTCAAAGGAGTACGAAAGTAAGCTTATCAGCTGTGAAAAATTTTGCGGTATGATATAGTAGTTAGGCAATTTGGCCTCCCACTCCATTGTGCATTTGACAAACATTTGGATGAAAGAGTGTTCTTCTTCCAGAATGATGCTTCATGACAGGAACTGAATTTCCTTTGTTTCAAAAAGAACCTTTTTGCAACAGGTATCATTCTATTGGGACAAACTGAAGCTAATTTTCATTCGAATAATAATGTATAATTAAAAAAATACTTTAGTTACTTACAAAGTAAAATAATTACAATAACATGTTAGAGCACAATTCCTTTGTTTCAAGTAATTCTTTTTGGTATGATTTGACAGCCTAAAAACAGTTACCTAATAAACTTTAGGTATCTAGATTATTGTTCTAATATTATATTTATATTTCAGAATTCATTCCAAGAAAAAGATTCCATAACCTTATCGAGGCTCATATAGAAATAAAACAAATTATAATACCCTGTAAATGGGAATAATCGGAGCAAAAGTATTTGGTTTTAATTACATTGCTGAATGCACTTTGCATATCACTCAATACTGCATATTTTAAGGAAAATATCGTAGTGAAAATAGACAAAGCTTCGTCGAAAAAATGTTGCTTTAAAGCAAATCGGACCCTAACAAATAATGTAAGCTACTTTGCTTGTTACAAAGATTTAGTTTAAGAACAGCTTTCTTTGCTGATAATATTTTTGAGAAGAAATATATTTATTTTTACGTGAAAATTGTTAAACATAGAAAAATATAAATGACTAAAGAAGTTTATTTTTGACCTTAATTCTGATTCTTATCACTTACATAAGCCGCGGGCTGCTTATAATTATGTGACGATATTATTTAATTATGATAACGAAATTATATTACTCAAATATAGTGGATGATTCACCTAACTTTAAATGAATTTTTTATTGAATTTTCAAGATTGAAACATAATTTTAGAGATTTCAAATTTTTCAGATAATATATTGATTTTCATGTATTCACAGCGATTTCAATGTATTTTCAATGGGCACATGAAGTAGTTTATAAACTATTAACAACCTGTTAATAGTTTTATCTCTTATTAAAAGAGGTACTTGTTATTACGTAAAAAATATTTTCGGATTAAAAGTACAGAACTAATTCTTGGTCTATTATTCGGACAACAAAATGTTCTACAAATTGAAAGGATCCTTCTTTTAATATGTATAGGAGACTTCAATATGGAATAAATGAGATAAAAAGGAAAGTACTGGACTGTCTAGGCAATTTTTATAAATTGAAAAAAAAACTTAATGTATTTAAATGTCTAAGATAGTTTCGGAAAACATTTAGTCAATAACTTAAAATCCATTGTATTCCATTCAATTTGTTTAATTTTTCTATCATTTTTAATTGTAATCTGATTTAAGATAATTCGGCACAGTAATTCGAGAGGTGACTAAGCACTCTTTTGTAGACAATCGCTTAAACGTATTTTTCAAAGAGAAATCTGGAAAAGAGTTTCGAGATATGACCAATAATTCTTTTGTGACCAGTTGTATTATTTAATGGGTGAGATGGACAAGGGGTTCGAGATGTGATCAATCACCTTCCTGTGAACAGTTTCTAACGGATATTTTTTTGAAGAGAAAGCTGAAAAAGCGGTTAGACATGTGACCAATCACTCTTCGATATAGGGTATGTGTTATATATATGAAGTAATGATAATTCGGAGGCATTAGAATTAATAAATTTATTTTACGTTGGACGTATGGAATAAACAGTTTTTCACAAAAAATCATCATGAATGTTGTTCATTTCCATTAAAATTGTCCTTTTATTTATGATTTATATATCTTCTTGGGTGGTGCCTGAACTTGTAGTATCACATTGATTAAAAATTGTTTTAAGAAATTATCTGTTTTGTAGAATTAATTTAATTACGAGTGTATTTTTCCGCTCGAAAAATGTTAAATTACAGCGATGGTAAAAAAACTTGTTCCCCATTTAAAAATCGTAAGAACTGATTTTTGTCAACTTTGGGACACTCTATTTTGTACATTTGTGGTTAAGCGGCAGTGAATGCCCAAGAAGATTTTTAGATAATACTCTCTTATACTTGTTTTATTTGAAAAATTTCTCTTTGCTACATGCCGTTGTCACGAAAAATCAAAAAATAAAAACATTTTGAGTCCTATCGAAACAAATAAGTGAGGGGGGGGGGTCCCACTTTTTTCTTCAGGTTATGTAAAGCGCCGTTACTCAATAACGGTGCAAGACCAGTAAAAATATTTTGTATTGTTTTTAAAGGTTTGTTTCTGCTCTACAATTTTACAATCCCTTTGACCGTAAAAAATTAATTTTTTGTCAGTTCTAATGGAGCAAAAATGATATTTAGCAACTTTGGCGACTTCCATTTTATAAAATTTTGGTTGTAGTGCGGTGACTGCGAATTTATAATAAAAAGAGAGTTACCCCCCACCCCGCGGTTCAAAATCTCAGCATTATTTGTAGTCTGTATTTTTTAAATTTATTTTTTTTATCGTAAATTTATAATAAATTGATATGAATTACTTATCTTTAAGTACGCTTCCGGATTTCCTAGCAACTGCATAACGAAACAGAATTTTAAGAAAGTACATATATTCAAAATTTTCTGCAAGTAAATAAAGAAATTTCTTTCTTTCATGTTTGAAGCTCAGTTGAAACTTTACCAGAATCGTAATTAGAATAGTTAAAATCAAATATTGTAATAATAAAAATAAAAATTAGAATACCATGTACACATTTTATTTCGATGTTAAATTATAAACGTTTAAAAAAATCTTTTTTAATTGAAATCTTAGTGTTTTGAGCTTGAAAATTGGAAAGGGAAGTACTGTCACGCCCCACCCCATTGACAGCTTGACAACTTAACTATAATTTGTATTTTCAGCAATTTAATAAATATTTTTTTAAATGCATGGTGTGGAAGTTTTATTTAATGTTAAATAAAAGCAAATTGTACTTATTAAATAGAATTTCGCTAATTTTTGATTTATTTTAATGTTTAACAGTTGATTTATTTTACATACAAGGGTAGCAAAAATTAAAAACTGCTATAACTAATATTTTAATTACAATACCTTAAATATATTTTCATCAATAATAAATCATACGTATTTACGCAACTTTGCTACTTTGAAGATGTGGTTAGCGAATTGTTTTTTCAGTTGGATATTTATTTTTAGAACCTTAAAGCTTTTAAGTGCGCCTGGCTTTAGCATAATAAGAATAGAGTTAGCTATGAGCGTAGTTTTTAGATATATTTAAATTTTGAAATAGAAAGAAGTTTCTAAAAAAGTTTTTAAAACTATTTTCTATACAATCCGAAAAAGTTATCAAACAGGACAATGGCCAATTATTATTTCATCATGTTTAAAAAAAATGCTATACGCAGGTTTAAATAGGATTCAGATTGATATTTCATTATATCTAACCCCTTAAGAAAATAAAATAAAAATTGCATACGAATGTTCTTGCTTCAAACAAAATTTCAGAAGGAAACAATATATGAAGAAACGTATTACACTCTAAAAGAAAAATATGCAATTTCCTAGGCTTCTTTTACATTTTTTTAAAATAAATAATTCATAATGCACACAAGTGCGCTTTATTTCATCCGCTAACCATCTCTCTTTATCGCGGTTGTGATTGATTGTTTTCCCGACGCGCGTGAGGCTTTCTGGCCATTATGTCTTGGAAAATTATGCATTTCGTTATACACCAGAACATCTATTTAGAAACAGTGTGAGAAGTTTCCTGCAAATATAGTCTGGTTACTGAATCGGGAGAATCAAAACGAAAACAGTTAAGGCGTGAACCGTTTCCAATTGGAATTCATTATATTGCGCAATATACTCAACTGAATACTCGCGCACTGCGGCCCTTCCAGGGCTAAAATCTCAAACACCTCTGGCCCTGTCCCCTGAGAAGAAGTCAGGTCTGGCTTAAGGACCATAAGTGACCTTTTAGTCTGGAGAGCACGAGAGATTTAAGTGAGAATGTGATGGTTTAAAACTCTCTGAGCACATGTGCTTCATTCTCTTTATCAGTGAATCATTTTGCGTTGCATTCCGCAAGGTAAATTCTGAATTGGCGGAGACGTCGGATTTTCCTTTAAACCAAATTTCGTTTCTTTTAGTTAAGTATGGTATTTTTTGGTTCAACATGCACCATTTTATTTCAGATTAAATTTTTGACTTAAAATTGAACAATTTCATTTTCGGTTGAAAAGTTATTTTCTTTAGTTGAAAATTTAACGCTTTTTTAAAATTCCTGAATTTTGTACAATTCTTCTTTGTAAGTGAAAAATAATATTATTTGATCGCAGAATACCTAATTTTTGTGCCATTTTAACAATTTTTGGCCAGAAGCTATTCTATGTGGTTGTCAATTCTACTTTTTTGTTACAAGTGACCCTTTTTGTGTTAAAATACGACTATTCTAGTATAAATTTAAATTTTTTTTGAGCATCAATTTTTCTATGGATAGCTGATATTTTTTAGTTTAAAATTCAACGATTTGTGTAGTTTTGGTCTTCTTTCTTAACCGAAAAATTCTTCTTCGTTGAGAATGTAGCTATTTGGCTTAAAATTAATGTATTTTATTAGAATATCATTTTTTGTGGTAAAAAATAATTTTTCTTGTTGGAAAATTTATCCTCATCGTTGCAAAATCAACTACTTGGTTAAAGATATGTGATACTTCATCGTGTGGTAAATAGCGTTAGGTTCCCCCGATTTCTTGTTCCAAAAATTAAAATTTTAGAAAACTAAAATCGGAGATGCTGTAAAATGGTATCACGGATATCCTGGAACTCTTTTTTTTTGAGGGAAAATAACAAAAAATTGTATTCTGATGAATTAAAATTGTATACATGTGTACTATTTTGGGGTTAGGAATGGCTTACAGCTCCATGTCATTCCGATAAGTTGGCCTGTGTTGTACCGATGATGTTGGTAGACACTTAGAAATTATTAATGAAATAAAATTTTTTACTTGTCTACAAAAAAAAAGTTAGTTTTGAGACACTAGTTACTATGTTTTTTGCTTGTCCCAAAATTTCAGCCCAAAATATTTTTCGTTTGGAAGTAAAGCTGGGCAGAATTGTAACACACATAGCCGCAAGATACACACACTATTCAAATTTATCATCTAGCATGTTCACTATCATTCCTCACATTTTAAAAACAAAATCATTATTAGAATATATTTTTTATAGTTTTCATTTATTATTTTGTATAACCTTTCAAAAGAAACAGAAATATTCTAATATTCTTTTTTATTCTTCTAAATAATATTATATAATTTGTGATCTGTATTAGCTTTGTGAGTTTTATGTGTAAAAAAACCATAATATTCTTTTGCCTATATGCATTCCAAACGCGAATAACAAATTTTTCAAACAAAATGACACACCTATTATTTTATACCTGCCATTTTTTCTCATATAAGTTTTCCCTTATTTGTGCTTTTCTTCGTATTATAGTTACTCATTGAAGAAACGAGATTTTATGACAACAATCCATCATACAGATATGAGCAATAATTGACACCTCGTTAGAGATAAGCTTGTACCAATAGAGATCTGTTTTTGTCAAATCGTCGTTTAACCAATAAACATGATTTGTTGATATAATTTTTCAATTCATTTAATTTGTTCTATGACACACATGTGTACAATGAAATCACATAAAAAACAGGAGTGAATTTCTGTTGCGAAAAATGTTCAAGTAGATAAAGTTGATTGTTTCCGTATAGACACAAATCATGATTCAAGAGAGTTGACATGGTAACCGTTTTCAGTGTGGTGGTTAAGTCTTTATGCGCAGTTAGTTTTTATTGCAGGTAAATATCACTCTGAAATTGCTGTAAGTATTACATTTTGGGTTTTATGTGAATTAAAAATAAAGTTTAGGCGAATGAGATAATGAATAGTGGCCATCCATATATCACCTGAACATTCAGCTTGATTGTCGGAAGAGGGAGCTAACAAATAAAAATTAGCAACGTGGAATTTGGAGAGTCGACATTCAAAGATAGGGAAAAATATTTCAGGAAATTCCTTCTCTTCTTAAATCGGCATCATTAACTGTCATCTACTGCCATTTTCTTGAATAAAAAATGCTGATCTCTGCCGGTACTCTATTCCTAGCTATTGACGCTTTCCTTCATTTTATTGGTAAATATATAACAATATAATGACATAATTTTTTACTTAACTTACTCAATTATTATTATTACAAAATATTTGTACGCCATTAATGTGATTCTTGTTTTCACTTAGTTAGATTTTTAACATTTTTCTGCTCTCAACCCCCCCCCCCCCTTAATCAGTAATTTTTTATCACTTTTATGTTATCTTTTTTGCAAATATAGTATTTAAATGCAATGATTACAAATGACAAGTTTTCTTCAACAAGAGTAAACTTTTTTATGTCATACTTTAACCACATAATCTAAAGCAAAATAATCTTGATGTTGCTCTTTTTTAACTAATTAATAATATGATGCAATGTATGCGCCTGATTTGATGTCCAGACGGCAATTACAATCCGATTTTAAATTTCTTGAATGGAAGCTATTAAAATTTCGCATCGAAATGTCTTTGGCCGATTTTTAAATTTTTGTTTTGTTTATTTAATAACAAATCTAACGAAATAATTTTGACTTCTGAAGTATATCGGATTTAAAGAAATGCTTTGATTCAATAAAAAATCCCTAGAAAACTGAAAGAAACTAGCCAGGCCAAATCTTCAAGAGCAATGCAAATGTTTAAAAATGTATTTAATTTGTTATAAACAAATCATTTAATATAAGTGGTTTTGTGAGAATTTTCGGAGATTGGTCACTTTATTTCATCTAAGCTTCAACAATTTATGCGCCGAAAGAGCTTTTTAGTTAAATTAATAAAAGATAATTAATCATTTGTTATTTTAAAATCGATTTTTATGAAAACAATATCTGTATAAGGTATTTTTGGAGGTACAAACTTGCTTTTTGAGATGCATTTTTATTTAATAATTTGTTTATAACAAATTAAATACATTTTTAACATGTACGTTGCTATCAGACATTCTTTTTGAATAGTTTCTTTCAGTTTATAGGTATTTTTTATTGCATCAAAGTTTTTTTTAAACCCGTATACTTTAAAAGTTACATTTTTTCATTTATTTGTTAAATAAACAAAAATTAGAAAATCGGTCATGACTATTTGATACAAAATTAAATTAGCCCTCATTTAAAAGGAAAGGTGAAATTGGATAATAATTGTCTTCTCAAAATCAATTTGTTAACGGACGTTTTTTTGTGCCACGGTGAGGTGCCGTACAGTCGGAAAAAATGACTTTTTTGTTTTAAAATAAGGCACAGCCGTGAAATATTGATCGATTTTTACGAAAAAAATGTCAAACAATGCTGATAAAATTTCTAAGGTAGTTTTCTAGGCTGATTTTTATAATAGTATTTCATTTTTTTTTATAAATGAGCAAATATGACTTGTTGCAAAAATGTTTTTTACGATTTTCCATAATTTTACGGTTTTCAAAGTTATATTGCCAGAAATTTGGATAAAAAATAGAATAATAAATAAGTTTCTTCTTGAGATTAGTATCGTTAATATTGTTAACAAATTTAATAAAAATATGCATTAACCAGGCATTTTATGACAAAAAAATTAGTTTTTTTCGATATATATTTTTTTTAATTTGGAACTCTATGATGATGTTAGAAAAATTCATGATTGTTAAATAATATTATGATTTTTTTTATTCAAATTTAATAAACAAATGTAATATTTGGGAATTTTTCAGCAGAAAAATACGGTTTGTTGAGTGCTAGTCCTATCAGTTAGAAACTTCATGACAACGACATAAAATTCATAACTTATTGATAATTTTATGATTTTTGAAGCAAATGCATAGGTAAAGTAATTTTAAAAGAAGACGGGAAAATTCGTTTTTTCGACATCAGTCTTTTTTATTCGAAAGTTTATGAAAATTGCAGAAATATTCATATTATATTATTCATATTATTATTTCAACGATTTTAACAAATAAATGTATTATTTGGGCATTTTTCGACAGAAAATAATTTTTTTTTAATCTCATTCCTTTCAGTTTAAGTTTCTCATTACTTCTATTCCTTTAATAACGCTGCAGCTTTAGAATAATGCATTTCTTAATTCAATTTCTTTCAAAAAAGTTATAGAATTGTAGAACAAACAATCAATTCTTTCTGAAATTAAAATGAAGTTTCTAATTTAAAAATTCGTCATCGAAAAAAAACAATTTTTTTTCGACAAATGCCTTATCTATGCATTTGTTTATTAAATTTGTTTGCAATATTGACAAGAATAATGTTAATGTTATTGACGAGCTAAATAGAAAAAATGGCCATTTTTTCATCACATTTGTTCATTTTTCCAAAAATAAAAAGCCTGATATAAAATCAGAATCTGCACTTCTTTTAGAAATTTTATAAGAATGTTTTCAATTTTATTTTGGTCAAAATTGATCAATATTTGTGGACTGTACGTTATTTTCAATCAAAAAAGTTAGTTTTCCCACTGTGTAGCGGCTTGACCCTTCACTGACGCATAAAATGCCTCTGAAAGATATTGTATTTAGCACTTCAAATTATGTGGATAAAATGTGACAGGAAATAATTGATTTATGTGCTGCCTGATCTAAGAAGGGCACATAAATTTATTTCGCCGGCAGCGGGAAGAACATTTTGATAGAATGTAGTTAGGAACATCTTTCTACTGATAGCTGAAAAGAAATTAAAAAATTGATTTAACAAAAGTTGTTATTAATTTTTTTCTTATGCGTGGCGCTCATCGGACTTCTCTAACTTTCAGCATTTCATTTACCGCGCAAATGTTGAGCAACAACAAACTTGCAGCGAGAAAGTTGCTACCAACAGTACAACAAATTTGTATGGGAAGTTTTTGCCCGATCTAATTGATATTCAAAAAATTTATGCCAGCGTTGCTTGTAGTGCTCTCTTATATATTCGGTTCTATTGTGGTTTTTCCGGCTTTTGAGTGTGAGTCTTAATTGAACAATAAATTTTACATCGAGCATTTCCTTGTGCCACTATAAATTTACACCGCGAGTTAAGAACATCCGCGTGAGACGCAGATTAATTCTTGTAACCTCAAAAACTTTTTGGAGCACTTTTCCACTATGGGATCTAGCGGAGACTCTCTCTCAATATCTGAGAAAATTTGTCGGGGTTGTAAAGGAAAAGTCGTTGACGATGTGCAATGTCCCAGGTGTAATCTTCCTTAACATCGTCGTTATGCGGATCGTGCAGGCACCCTTGAAAATGGATCCTTTGCAAAATGCTGTAAACTTAGATCTCGTAGACTGAGACCCCTTCAGACTCAACTGTATGGGATCAAGGATTCACAACATATCAACTAAAATGGATGGAGCACTTGAGAGAACTACTGCAACAGAGGAAAGTGTTGAAGGGTTATGTGACATAATGACAACAGCTGAAGGTATTTTAAATAAATTACAAACCGAATTTCATTCCCCATATTCACATGATGATACATCCCTCGCTCGTAAATGCATAACCGAAACTGAACAAAGGAACTCTAGGAAAAACAACCTGATATTGTTTGGATTAGTAGAACAAGTATCCCCCCTGTCAGAAGTAAATCATGCATCTGATTTAAACAATTGACTCACTGAGCTCCTTCCTGATTTTTTGATTTTTAATCCACGAGCATTTAGAATTGGTCCTTATTCACAGACCAAAACGACTCCTCGACCAGTAAAACTTTTTTTCGAAAAAAGTCCCCGAAACCGGTATTAAACACGGTATGGCACATTTGGATTGCACCAGACAGGACAAAATTACAGATTCAGGAAATCGACTGAGTGAAGAAGGAGTTAACATCTCGACGAAAGCAGGGAGAACTAAACTTAACAATGATATTTTGACAAGGATCTCCAATAATTGTGAATTCAAGGAAGAACGTAACCTCAACGAATCAAGCTGTCAAGCAACACTCAACGCAAGCGTAGGTATTCCCACATGTTGTCTTAGGGGGTCTCAGTCTAGAGATCAGCTGTTTTTGATTTATTATCAGTACATCAGTGGTGGTTGCACTAAATTGCACCTATTGCGACAGTCAGTTCCGTCATGTTCACATGTTTCGAACATGCTTTTTTTAAATTGTCAGTAGGCTCGTGTCACATTATCATGGGAGTTTTTTATATCCCGCCAAATTTTAGCTTAGAAAAATATACTGACATGTGTGAAATAATTAACATAATTTCTGATTCACTTGATTACTTACATTTTTTCAAGTTAATAGTAATAGATATGAATACGGATCATTGTTAGATCTAATTTTTACAAATTCTAGTGAAACAATAGTAACCATAGCAGCTGACCAGCTGATTCAGTTGGTCTCAGCTAAATCAGCTGAATGAATCACAGCTGAATGAACACAACTGAATGAACACAGCTCAATAAATCAGCTGACTCAGATGATTCAGCTGACTACCAGTAGACAAATACCACCCACCTCTCAAATCCGATTTAAGTTAATCAAAATCTGCCCGTATTTCAAGATTGTACAGCGACAATATAGATAGATTTGACTTAAAGAGAGCTAATTATGGCGGAATTTGTAACAATCTCAGTAGCGTGGACTGGTGCTATCTGCTATCTGATTGGACAATTGATAGTGCGGTTGATATACTCTATTAGCATTTATTCTTATCATTTGAATATTATGGCCCTTTGCAGAATATCAAAGCGTCCACTTACCCTCCGTGGTTTAATTGCAAACTAAAAAATGTAATTCAATCTAAAAAAGCTGCGTATATTAATTATAAACAAACTAGAACTAGTCGTAAGTCGAATTTGTAATGAGGCTAACTTATATGGATCAGACCTTGATTTTTTTGACCCATCAGCAACGCACTTCAGGACAGAGCTTTACATAACTATTAAAAACCTGGCATAAGTTTTTCTTATATGTTTTGACTTTAGTTTTAGATTTAAAATACACTTGACATTGATAACTTGTAAATTGACCACTGTACGAAGGACTTGCCAATTTATTTTCAATAAATAAATAAACAAAAAGTCGCTAGCAGCTAGGTGATTTGCGCGGACTGTTGCGAGAATCTCATAACTACTGTTGTCGATGCTTTCACCTTTAGTTTTGAAAAAGTCTATGCACAAAGATCGATCACGTAGCGCAAGTTAAATACATTATCGAATGCGAAGCGCGAGATAAACATATTACCAAGCGCGAAGCGCGAGAACTAACAGTCGCGCTCTCTAGGCGCGCTCGAACTTGCGAGCGAAGCGAGCCGCGCGATGGGAATGTGCCCACGATGCGGGCAGATTTTTTAATTCTAAAATTATGGCTTTGAATGCGCTATTCTTTAAAAATTCAATCGTAGGTATTGTAAATAATGTTTTTTTTTGAATAAATTAAAAACCTTCGAGAATTAAAGTGAACATTTATCATTAATGTTTAGATTAATTCTTGGAGGGTTTTAATTTATTATTTCACAATATTGTATAGTTTCAAATTGAAATAATTATTCAAAATGACAAAGCAAAGAAATTTCATTATAAAAAAGTTTTAAAATCACAGTTTGTTTGGGACTACAATTTTTGTAAGTTTAAAATGCAGTCTACATTCGTTTCAGTTTCAAGGTTCTGAAGTAAAATTTTTATTTTCATTCTTAATTTCTCCCATTTAAAATTACTATTCAGTTTGAATGTTTGTTTATTATAGTTTCGTTAGGCAACAACAATTTTTAATTCTAGAATTTCAGAGATTTATAATTGTTTTAATTCAAACATTAAAATTGCTTAATTATTTAATTTGAACCCTTTTAGGTATAAATAATACAATTTCAATTCCTATGAATTTTCAATGATCTGATCTTAAAATATGCAATTTCTAAGGTTTATAATTGCCCTAGTATTCTGTAATCATTTAATTTCGTGACTCTTCAATTTAAAATAAAATGGTTTACTTTGCAGGGCTTTGATTTATAAATTATACTACCTAATTCCTTTTCCTGATTAAATTGATAAAAATCTTTTAATATTTTTTCATATTTTTTAAGCCTTTAATTCAAAATTATTAATTATTATTCAAACTTTTCAAAACATAATATTGAAAGATTGGTTTTAAAATCGATTCTTAAATTTGAATAATTTTCATGTCAGGAAATAAAAATCTAGATACGTCAACGCATGATTTAGCGCGTGAAATTATTTTTAGTTTCAAAAAGAGAGTTGCTACCCTGCTTTGATTATCCAGCTAGTTTTCCTTTTTTGGTGATTCCACTTGTACTAATTTTGGTTTTGCGCCTTCGAAAGCTATATGAATGTAAAACTATTAATTTATTTTATTATTAAGCCATAAACCATGTATATTTATCAAATGTATACATATTGGAGATATTTTTTTAAAATAATAAATTCATAATATACTTGAGTAAATAATTATTGCTACAATAGTCCTAAGTTACAAGATCAAGTACAAATAAAAAATTTTTATTTTAAACCGCCGATTCTGCAAATATTCAGAGATTATATGCTTTTAAAATTTGTATCATAAATAGAACCATTCTATTCTACATAATATTAAATGAATAAATTATTTTACATTATGCAGTATTATTTATTTATTTATTCATAATACTTGAATATTATTTGATTACTTGATTAATTTTTTTATTTTGACACCGGTGAACTGTATTATGAATCGATTCTGAGTTTCTAACTATAGTGCATGCGCAAATCGCCTATCCACTAGCGATCTGAGTCGTTAATTATTTTTTTATTATCAATTCGACTGGGCTACAATTTTCCAGAAAACTTCTTTATACTAATGTTAACAATTTTCACGCTGGAAGTTTTCAGTTGCTTGCATTTCGCTCAATTAACGAAACGTTGGAAGTAATAGAAATCCGAGGTGCGCCACGCTTCAGGAAAAAATTAACAATAGGTATTTCTTAATTTTTGAATTCCTTGTAAACTAAATAGATTGGTAAATTTCATTGCTTTCATAAATTTCTGGAACTTTTTAATAATATTTCAACATTCATCTGATTATGGAAAATGTTTCTTATAAAGGTTTTGCGATTTTTTTCTAACTAAAATTATTAGAATGCGGGATAGGTGTTGTGGTCACTCAGGCGTGAAAAAAAGCGTTTTCATCCGAAGAGGCAGTCCCTCTGGTTTGCTCCCCGTTTCTGCTGGCCTCAAAACCGGTACAGTCTCCCAGTTTCACTAAAGATAATCATTTAGTTCTGACAAATTCCTACCTTTCAAAGTAAAAATCTCCATTTTTTGAGAAAAAGTATATACATCTTGCCCCGTTTCAATCTATAATACAAAATATCTTCTAAAATACTTAATCTAGGAAAAAATGGTTGAAAAAAAGGTGCACCAGGACCGAGGGGGTCATTGTTCTGTACCATGAATTTTGACTTTGAGGTCAGTTTTTAAGGTTAAATGGAGGTGAGAAAATTTTCTTAAAGAAACCCTCTATTTTTGACTACATATTAGAAGACAGCGGGAAATTTTACGTCAAAAATGATTCATGGAAAAATGATTTTTGTGACCTTGAACAGGTGAAAAATTAATGCCAAACGTCTTAGAACTACCAGATGCCCTTTTTCTGAATTTTCTTGGTTTTTAGGATGATCAAACGTTCAAGATGCTTCCCAAAAGTCGATGAAATATTAAGGTGTAGATCACCTGGAAAATCATGACCTTCAGTTCTATTTTAAAGGTAACTTGAAGGTCAAGACGATTGTTAAATTGAACTCTATGCTCGGATGAATTTTTTTGTAGACTTCAGGTTGTATGTTGTTATCACAACACCTCCCCCCACCCAAAAAAACACACCAAGAAAGTAACAATCATTTTGGATAAGATGTAAAGAGTGTGACTATGTACCAGGTGTATACATATGAAACCGGTATTGCCATTTAGCGGCCAGTAGGCACACTTGTAGGCACTGTCGGAACTTACCATTTGTGCTAGTTGGCGTATTGT
>NC_046660.1:56348163-56356221 GCF_010883055.1 Belonocnema kinseyi
AGCGAGGGCGCATACTTTGAATAAAATATTTGTTATCATTCTCTTGAAATAAATGTGTTTTTTTCTTGAAAAAATACCGGTTTCATATTTATACACCTGGTAGTTACAAAAGTGAGAATCTTGACAATGTTGCTTCTCTGTGACTAGTTATAAAAAAGGACACTTTGTCCTTACTTTTAGCGTTACCCAGAAACAACGGCGTGAACGCAGTAAGTTCAGTTTTCTTGAGGTGTTTTCTTGTCGTGAGATCCCATTGCCTCTCGCGTTTAGTGTGGTTAATTAATGTGAGTCCCCTTGCCTCTTTCGTTTCGGGTGGTTAATTAACGTGAGTCCCCTTGCTTCTCACCATTGCTACCATTGTTACAATGAGATGCGTTGTAATTTTTCTAAGTGCTCTCCATTGCCTTGAAAACACAAACGTAGACGTCTTTCCACAGCGGCCACAGTTTTCAGCAAAGTTTCTGGAGAGATGGCTGCGCAAGCTGCCCGAATCTGTTCCATAAGATCATCACTTGTTATGGGTCGCTGAGATAACACTAGATTTTTAATATAACCTCATAAAAATAAATCAGGTGATGAAAGATCTGGTGAGCAGACGAGCCATTCGAATGGTCCTCCTCGTCCAATCGATCTATCATTGAAATTTAGATTCAAAAACTCACGAACGATGAGTGAAAAATGTGTCGGAGCACAATATTGTTAAAGCCACATTCTTTGGCTTGTTGCTAAGTCAACGTTCTCCAATAGTCCAGGTAAATGGTCCCTTAACAATTCTGAGTGAGTGTGTGTGTCAACGTTTACGTCAAAAAAGTAGGGTCCAATTAAATAGCTATTTACTATTTCGCCTCACACCATAACACTCCATCGATTTTGATGATCCCTCGGTATGTAACAGTGAGGATTTTCGTCCGATCAATAGGGACAGTTATGTCTATTGACCTGTCCGTTGCTGTAAAATTTACTTTCATCTGCAAAAAGTACATATCGAAAGAAACTAGGATCAGTCTATACCATTTGCAAAGCCCACTGACAAAATTAATACGCGCTGAAGTATAATAGGGCCTTCAGACTTGCGTGAAAGTAATAGGTAAGCATCATAGTTCAGAGATCTTGAAATTCTTGTTACTGTACTTATGGGTATACCTATCTCTTTTTCAGTTCGTCAAGTACTGATTTTTTTATCAACATGAACAGCTGCTGGAACAGTTACAGGTCGTGAATTATTTTCGTTGTACTCATGATGTCGGCGTTCGCGAACAAAAATCCCATTGTGAGCTCATTCAGTCAAAGTATTTTTTGATCAATCAGTAGGATTTCTTCTGCCTGGAAACTGTTCAGCGTAAGGTCTTGATGCAGCAGCGTAGTAAGCGTGACTTTCATCAAAAATGATTATACAATGATTATGTAATATCAAAACTTTAAGTAGGCAAGTAATCAGCCATATTCCTAAACTTCTTTGGAAGCTATCAAAATGTCACAAAAATGAAAAATACCTAATTTTTTTTCTTCCAATTTCATTTGATCTAATTATGCATATGAAATTGGTAGCATTTAGAATTTTTTAATAATAAATTTTTTTCGAATTAGGCTTCGAAAAGGATTATTATTTCAATAAACAAAAACGCTTAACACCAAATAGCAATTCTCTCGTGATGGAATGTGAATTTATTAAACCACTATAACAAAAGACAAATTCCTGCCACTACACTTCGATCGGTCAGAACATACAAAAATCCTTTTAAGTGTGTTGGTTCCATCTGACTTTTATTTTTTTTTAAATAGGTACGGCACTGATTCCATATATATTTTCCAAAGGATTTGTGAACGGTAGAAAGAAAAGCTGTCGAGTACCCGGGGTTTTCTGAGATCCTCGGATTAATGTAATGTTAAAAAATAAAAAATTTTGTTGAGGAAATGATTTTTTTTTCGTCAAATATGAATTTTGCGAAAAATAGAAAACAGCGGGTAGTAGACAGCAGCATTTGAAATATTCGAATCGTTTGATAATTTATTTTTTTACTCACAATTCTGAAATAGTAGAAGAATTCAAGAGATTCGCGGCTCTTCTAAAGGGCCAGGCCTTGAAGATGGTGTCCCCAAATTTTGCGAAACACGTTGCGAAATGGAGCAAAAAGCAGAGAGAACTGATATGCCCTGCCTGTGTTTTTGTAACTGCATTTGTGATCAACCACCAGGCTAGCTTTTACCTTCACTATATACGCGGAATCGGGGCGCCCTTCGTTATCGACCGTGGGTCAAGACTACAATTCGCGAAGAGGAAAACCTCTTCTCCGACATTGACTTTTTGATGAAATTATCATCAATCGATATTACTTCAAAAATAATAAAATACTTGTCCCGAATTTTTTCGTCCCTTGTAAGAACTATGAGCGTTTGTCAATCACATTAGCCAAGGGTGCATAAACTCTACTGGTACGCCTGCATGGACTCCCAACAAGATCCACTGGTCCAGTGGACCAGAGTTTGATTGGTGATCACGCTGCCATGGGTTCGATCTTTTCCACAACTTTTTTTTTCGTATTGTAAATATGTCAAGTAATAATTTTTAATACTTTCCTGATGAATAAATTATTTGTTTGAAAAATACTACTGGGAAATAAATATCTTGCAGACATGTTTTCAATATAAAAAAAAAGTTGAGAAAAAGATTCTAACCCATGGCAGCGCTGTCACCAGTCAGACTCTGCTCTACTGGACCAGTGGATCTTGATGGTAGTGCATGCGCGCGAACCGGTAGAGTCTCTGCACCCTTGGCTAAAATGATTTACAAACGCTCATAGTTCTTAAAAGGGACTAAAAAATCCAGGACAAATATTTTATTATTTTTGAAGTAATGTCGATTGATGATAGTTTCATCAAAAAGTCAATGTCCCAGAAGAGGTTTCCCCCTTTGAGAATTGTAGTCTTGACCCACGTTCGATAACAAAGGGCGCCCGATTCCGCGTATAGAGTGAAAGTAACAGCTAGCCTGGCAGTTCATCTTTTTTCTTTTTGTTTTCTTTTTTCTTTTGAAAAAAATGTGACGTTTTTTGGATCTTCCCTAACTGTATTTTACCTTAAAACTTTACGCATTTGTTAAGAACATGTAGTTTAAAATTCTAAAAAGCCTTTGAAGTAAACAATAAAAAAAATACTTTAAATATTTTCTCAAGGTATTTGTCATTTTTAAAATTATATTTAATTCTTTTTCTGTAATGTTATAGTAAAAATTAGGAGTTTCCTGCCTTATTATATGCAACATTCATCAATTTTTTTTATAAATCCTTCAGTTTTTTTCTACTTTTTGGTTCAAGAAAAATTTTAAGACATTTTTTTACTTTTCCAATTGTAAAAGATACAAGAAGCAAGACTTTTTCAAAATTAAATTTTTAAATGGTACCTTTGTTTGTTATTTGTTAAGATAATGCACAACTAGGAGTTTTTTTGTTTTTTAATTTTCAGACATATATTTTTACAAACTTGAAATTAAAATTATAATTTAAATGCCTTTATTCTATATATTTCAAATAGAGTTTTTGCTTGATATTTGTGCATAGAACTTCAAGTGCGCCATTATTGTAAATTTTAAATTCAGTTACTTTTTGTAAAAGTTCGATAACAAAGGGCGCCCCGATTCCGCGTATAGAGTGACAGTAATAGCTAGCCTGGCGGTTCATCACAAATCCAGTTACAAAAACACAGACAGGGCATGTCAGTTCTCTCTGCCTTTTGCTACATTTCACAACGTATTTCGCAAAATTTGGGGACACCATCTTCAAGACCTGGCCCTTTGGAAGAGCCATGAATCTCTAGAATTCTTCTATTATGTCAGAATTTTAAGTAGAAAAATAAATTAGCAAACGTTTCTAATCTTTCAAATGCTGCTGCCTGCTACCCGATGGTTTCTATCTATCGCAAAATTCATGTTTGTCGGGAAAATAATCATTTCCTCAAAAAGTTTGTCGATTTTTCAACATTTTATTGATTCGAGGATCTCGCAAAACCCCGGATATTCGACAAGTTTTCCTTCTTTCGTTCAAAAATCCTTCGGAAGAAATATATATCGGATTAAACCAACAAACTTAAGCTGAATTATTTTAACTTTGGTCGTTTCAAATTGATAATTTGTAATTGTTACGTAACGACCAGCTTTAAAATAAAATAAAATTAAGGTGAAAGGCACCTTAACATTTCATTGACTTTTGGAAGCATCGTGAACGTTTTTGACGTGAAGTTTCCCGCTCTTTTCAAATCTGCAGTCAAAAATAGGGTTTCTCATTCAAGAAAATTTCTCCATTTGACATTGAAAATTTACATTAAGGTAAAAATTGATGGTACAGTCAAATGTCCCCCTCGGTCTTGGTCAACCTTTGTCAGAACCATTTCTTCCTAGATAAAGTATTTAAGAAGATATTTCGCATTATAGATTAAAATGGGTCACCGTGTATAAAAACAATTTTGTAAAATTAGGAAGGTTATTTGTTGTAAGCTTTAAATGGAAATATTGTGTATTTTCAATGAAACTAATGGTCGAGTTATAATATAAATTCTCTTTCCATGTACTTCTACACTTGCTAGAGTCCTGATGAGGCCATGATTAAAAGTGAAATGCATTGCAGATTTAATAGAAGGACCTTTTTATTTAAAAACTATTCTCTTGCAAGGTTCACAGCTGAAATTAAGAAAACATCTCTAGTAATCTATTGTATTAAAAATTCACATTTTCAGGTTTGAAATGCTACTACTGCGTGGTGGTTTGGACTAACTTATTAAAGAATAATTTTCTTGGTCGCTCAAACCGCACTTGTGGTCAGTTTGACACCATCAGATCAAGATCAAGGTGAACAGAATATGAACATGATGGAGGTCATCGCAAGGTCAAAACTGAGAAAAACATTTAATCCAACTCGAGGGGTCGAATCAACCACGAATTAGGATTCAGCGACCCCTAAAACGTCTAGTAGTAGACGTTTTTTTATTGAGTTGTTCTCTCGATTTTGATCTTAGGAGCACCTTATTCTACCTGATAGGGTAAAAATGACACCTGATTCAGATTTAGCGAACCCAAAAATGTCTGATAGTAGACGTTTTCTTCGATCCAATGGTTTCCTCCTTTCTGACTTATAATTGACCCTGATCTTTACATGATGATGTCAAACAGATCCCAGATTAGGATTAAGCGAACTGAAAAACTTTAGGATATGGTCATCTAGCTCGAGTTACAAGATTTTTTTGTCGGTGTCTGTATGTGAAGTCAATGGTTAAAAATTAATCTAGTTTATGCAAAATCCGTTTTTGTTTTTATTCAACACAATATCTTTAGATGAAAATTTTACTAATCATTTAACTTTAGTGAAAATAACTTATTCTGTTCAGATTAAAATTCTAATTGATGCTTGAAAATGTATCTATTTTGTCAAAAATTTGTCTTCTAGTTTAAAATTATATCTCTTGTTGAAAATATTAGGTTAAAAATTAATCAATATTCTCTGTCATTTCACAGTAACTTCATCAGGTACGCCACCCAAAACAAGAGACTTTCTGGCAAATTTTGGGAGAAGTAGCGAAAATACGAACTATCAAGGTAACCCCAGTACAAATGAGAAATCTTAATAAAAGCGTTATTAATATAAATAATTTTTATAATCACAATTTGAAACTATTAATAGTCTCTTGAACGAAACAACATTCTACAAGCATGGAATCTGATTTGAAATGTTTCAAAGAAAATTATTTTAAAAATTACATCATAATTTTATTTTATATAATAATTTAGAGAGCTTATTGTATGCTCTTTCTTTATATAAGAAATTTACTATAGGTCTGTATTTTTTTATATTATGAACTTCTATAAATATTGCAATGAATTATATGAAAATATTGAAACCATTTATGTATAAAGTTTACAAACTACAAAGGAACGGTTTTTTCAGACCGCTACTGTTCTGCACAGATGAAATCTACCACCCCTTTGATATCATTACAAATATTTTTGTGCTCTAAAGCCATAATCAAATTATTTAACGGTATTATCGTCAAACAAATACGATATTTTTTATTTCTAAATGGGTCCTTCAAATTTGGTTTGTTTGTTTTTAAACCAAATTGGACCGACACCTTCCAAAATATTTCTGCAAAATTGGTAAATGGTTTAAACCATCTTCAAATACTGCTTGTAGAGCTTAGAATGAATGATAATATAAAAATATTACTATCTTAGAAGGACAAGCTTGCTTGTTTTTTTATTCACACTATAGATGGCTAGAAAAGCTGCTTTTTATCAAATTTACCGTTTTTGCTTAAGTTTAGTTCTTACATTCAATCAAATTCAAAAACTTTGGAAGATCACTTTCCCAAAACCTAATATACTTTTTCAAAATAAAAAATTGAATTTTTAATTATAGTCTCAATTGTCAAAATGTGGGCGAAATCCTTACTTCGCACAGTGTTTCAAAGATAAAAGAATTCTATAGAAAGATTATTTACGAATCAACTAAGATGAGCTTTTTTAAAACTTTCCTTTGATTGATTTTCGGATAGATCTAACTGCCGACAAAATGGGCTGATTAATGCATAATGTTTGAAATTGATTATTGTTGAATAAACCGTGTGTTTTACCTCGCTAATAAATAACCAGTCTCTTCTTTTTCTATATTTTTCATGTTAATAAACCATCATTACTTTTCAGTGTAACATTGATTAACTGCATTAAATATTATTGTTCAAACAAATTACATAATCCAGAATTTAAATGAAAGTGTAATATCTTTTTGGTTTTCCATGTAATTTTTCTTGCTAAAACCGAATCCGATGCAAGAATTTACTCAAAATGTTCAGTGCTCGAGATAAATGGGAAACTCCTTAAATTCTCTGAATTTTCAATTCTGAATTCACTGAATGCTCCGCATTCCTTGAATTTTCTAAGTTCTTTTAACTCTATAAACTCATTCAATTTTCTGATATCCTTGAATTCTCTAAATTTCTTGATTTCTATGCATTTCTTGAATTTTTTTAATTCCTTGAATTCCTGAAATTATCTGAATTCTCTGAATTCCTTTAATTTCTTAAATTCTCTGAATTCACTTTATTATTTAACTTCAATGCCATACTCTGAATTCCTTAAATCAAAACAAAAATCTAACAACCAAATTTGTACAACCATCATTATGTGATTCTACTGTAATTAGGAAATGAATAAATAATGATAATGAATAAATAATGAAATTTATCAAATTTCAAAAAAAGATCCATCAGACAGACGTCTTTCACCTGAAGGGTCTCTTTCTCCAGCGAGGATTTATTCTCAGACAAGGTCTCCTCCTGGCAGATTATCTTCTTCTGAAGGGCCTTCTCTTCGTGCCAGGTCTAGATCTCCTTCTGCCACGTTTATGGTGCCACCTACGAAAATCGATGGTTCTTTAGGACTTCAACATGAACTTGACCACCTTGAATTTATTCGACTTACTTCCTATGCTAATTTAAGCCGAATATTTGAACTTCGAAGATACAGTTTTCCCGTGGATAATTCAATTCTATTATATCAGCGAAATAATTGCTTTGTCACCCCACCAACCCAAGAACAAATTGTATTGTCAACAGCTGATGGTAACGTCTTTGGAATATTAAAGACGAATGATGTACTTGCTGGAATATATTCACCTCAAGGTCCCGAAAGTAGAAGAGTACGGGCGAAAATAAACATCGAAAGCGGAAAGATTACTCCATTGACAAAAGATGAAATTAGAGAAATTCCAGTTGGCAAAAATAGAAAAATCCTACTTAATTATAGAGTAGAGCATGCAAACCATAATTCTCCACGACAGTAATTTAGTTTCTTTAAATGTAAGCAAGCTTTGTTGTTCTCCGATTTTATAAAAATTTTAAAAATATAGTTTTTTTTAGCTTTATTAGCAATTTTAGTGGGCCGAATGATCAAGAAAAATCCAACATCGATTTTTGTTATCACCGTAACCCGCTTAGCTGATCAAATAAAAATTGCCAACAAAAATATATGAAAAAATCACGCGGATTCGTGGATTATTATAATTAATTCAAACT
>NC_046660.1:56356321-56365547 GCF_010883055.1 Belonocnema kinseyi
AAGTAAATATTATTTCTATTATAAATCATGAATATTTATAACAATGTTTTTTATTTTAAATGGTAATTCCTTCATCGAGAAAAGCGATGAAGAAAGTTCTGTCACGCCCTACTCAATTTCAATAATTGTTGATTTATTACAATATTTTACAGTTGATTATTTTGAAATATGAGAATAATAAAAATCAAAAATCATTCCAATTGGTATTTTAATCATATCATCTTAAATAAATTTCTTTTAGTAATAAGTTTCAAGTGTTTACACAATTTTTTTTCTCATAAATAATAATTTCTTGAACTGGAAAAGACAAGTAACTATATTTGTTTTAAATTGACTTAGCAAATCGTCAAAATGAACAACTTTTAATTATTTCATCAATTATTTAGGGTGCTTAATAGGCACGAATAAATATGATTTATAGTAAGGTTTTATCAAATCCTAGATCTTAAAAAAAATAAAAGTTGCATAACATTAATATTGTTTAAGGTCAAATTTCAGAACAAAATTATGTAAGAAGAAATATACTAATTATACTGAAAGAAATGTTAAGTGGATTTTAAAATTTAGCATTTTTTCTTTTTAAAAAAATGTGACATTTTTTGGGTCTTCCCTAACTGTATTTTACCTTAAAACTTCACGCATTCGTTAAGAACATGTAGTTTAAAATTCTAAAAACCCTTTGAAGTAAACAATAAAAAAATACTTTAAATATTTGCTCAAGGTATTTGTCGTTTTTAAAATTAGATTTAATTCTTCTTCTGTAATGTTATAGTAAACATTAGGAGTTTCCTGCCTTATTATATGCAACATTCATCAATTTTTTTTATAAATCCTTCAGTTTTTTTCTACTTTTTGGTCCAAGAAAAAGTTTAAGACATTTTTTTACTTTTCCAATTGTAAAAGATACAAGAAGCAAGACTTTTCCAAAATTAATTTTTTAAATAGTACCTTTGTTTGTTATTTGTTAAGATAATGCACAACTAGGAGTTTTTTTGTTTTTTAATTTTCAGAAATATATTTTTACAAACTTGAAATTAAAATAAAAATTTAAATGCCTTTGTTCTATATATTTCATATAGAGTTTTTGTTTAATATTTGTTCATAGAACTTCAAGTGTGCCATTATTTTAAATTTTAAATTCAGTTACTTTTTGTAAAAGTTTTTGTTTATTTTAAGCCAAATAAATCTTATGAAGCATTTTTTCTTTATTATTTCTCAAAGAAGATCTCCAAACAAATTACCCATACTGAGAAATTTATGAAGGTAACTTAATAAAAATAGGTTTTCAGTCAATATTGTTCAATTATTGAAAATTAAATAATCTTTTGCAATTATTTTTAATCATTCTTTTAAAATTATTATTTTCTTTAATTGAAGAACCATTTTAGATTCACCTAGGGGTCTTGAGAAAATTTTTGCATTCTCCTATAATTGTGAAAAATTCTGAAAGGGCTTCTTTTTCGAAATCTTTAAAACCCTAGGTTTAATTTATCTTTCAAATTGTGGCAAAAAACAAAAATAATTGAGGAACTCAGTCAAATTCATGATGGTGTTTTGCAACCAATCAGGTTTTTATGATAAGGAGACTGAGAAATGTGCTGTCAAAATTTACAACCTTAAAAATCAACAGAATATTGCTTGTCATATTTTTGTGCGGTTTTGCTAAATTTTAAAACTTCAAATTCAAATCTTTTTATAAAATATTAAAAGCATGGCATCCAAATTTGAAACGGAATTTATAACACCATGGAATTTTGTGAAAGCACGAGAACAGATATATTCCAAACTTTTCAATTGCGAAGTAGTGAGTTACATATAAATAATTTCATTAAAAATTTTTTTTATTGATTATCAAATAAAAATTAATTGCCTCTTTAGTGTAATTGTTAAAGTGTTATTAAAAACATAATAATTAAATATTTTATTCGAATACATTTTTTTAAATGTTTCATTTCTTAAACTATAGTCTTAATTTAAAATAACGATAATTGATAAGTTTTGTGATAAAAGAGTTTGGTTAAAAAAGGTCCTAGTATTTTGTCAAATAATTTTTTTCGGAAATGTTCTTATTGGATTTTACAAAAATTATTATCTACGAAAAATATTATTTTTCGTTTAAGGCGATTGTTTTTTTTTTCAAATTGTGACTGCAATCGAAAATTTAATTTTTAATTTAGAAAAAAGGTGACAATTTACGTTTTAGCTCTTAAGTTGCTGAATAGACGCAAAAAAGTTTGATAAAATAGTCTTAGGTTTCGAGAAAATAAAGCGAAAAGTAAATTGTCACTTTTGTTTTCAATTAGAAATTAGACATTCTATGACGATTCAAAGTTTTTTAACAATTTATTAATGTATATTGTTTTTCTTTATTAGTTAATTAATTAATTTAGTTTTAATGAATATTTTTTCTTTAGATTCAGCAATATAGACGACCTAAAGTAAATTCTCATTTTCTTCAAATTAAAAAATTTAATTTTTTTGAAATCAATTTCTTAATCTTTTATTTGAATTGAAGATTCGGTTTTTGAGGTATTCTTCTGCAGAACGTTGCATGTTTTTAAGTTTAAAAAATATTTATAATAAATAATAATAAGCGAAAACCACAAATTAAAAAAAAACTTTAAAAATTTGATTCTTTATATCAAAGTATTTGATTATTATGTTTTCAATAAATAAATGAATAAAATTTTACCATTGGGAACTATGTCTGGGAGTCCAATTATTCGACATTTTTCAGATTTAATAATATTATTGGCCAAATTGAAAATTACAAAAATTAACATTCTTGATATTTCAAAATTTCTGAAATGAAGATATTCGAAATGGAAAATTACTGAAATTATAAAATTACCGTCATATAGTATTCTTTTCTTTAAATTTCCGAAAAACAAAATTAGCGAAACAAAATTTTTGAATTAAAAAATACCTGACAGTATCAAATTCCTGAGACTGGAAAATTTGCTGAATTTGAGTAATTCAAAAATTGTTTCCGATTTATTCCTATGACAACAAAATAGAGAATAATAAAATATCTGACAGATTCAAATTCGCCAGACTGAAAAATTTTCTGTATTTAAACTATTGAAAAATTGTTTTAGATTTATTACTATCAATCAAAAATATTATTGTAAAATTTTTTGTTTAAAAAATTTGTTTTTCAAATGTTCAATGCATTTCTTACATAATTGTTTTTATTAAAAAAAACCGTGGCTTTAAAAAATTCCTCGATGCAAGTTCTTTTGGTTTCAGATATGCATATGTACTAGTACTTTTGTATTATTGTTCTTGAAATATAAATTTTGTTGTTATATTGTTCTTTGGCATTTATAAATCTTCAGTCTATTTATTGTTATTTCAAAGCCCAATAATGACTAAAAAAACAATGAACATAAAACAAATAATGTTTTGTTTAAATATTTCATAATTGTATTTTTAATTACTAGATTTTTTAAATTAAGGAATAAGTACCTAAACTATTTAAATTTAATTATTTTCCATTTTCGAAAGTTCGGCCTTATTGGAATATTAATAAATCGGCGATTTTTTTCCATAAATTTTATTTTTCAGGAATTTAAAATTTTAAAAAAATTTTTAAACATAAAAAAATTTAAAATTTGGTATTCTGTATTATTCGAAAATTCCCTAAGTCGAAATTGTTACATTTTAGCAATTTTAAAATTTCAGGAGATTTCTATTTCAAGCATTCTGTTTTTTGGGAATTCCCTAGTGCTGCGAATTTTATTTTTCGGAATTTTTGCCTCGTTCCAGAATTATGTATTTTAGCAATTTTCTCATTTCTAAAATGTTCTATTTTTTAATATTTTCCTTTCTGAAATTAAACAGCGTCGAGAATTTTTTTTCCCAAGTTTCTTTGATCGCCCTAATTCTCTTATGAAAGCACTTTTTATTTGACTCCAGCACGAATCTCTTAATTTTTTTTACAGCTGGAGCCCTTAGCATCACGTCACAAGTACACCTACTTCAATAATCAAAAGGAGGAAAAAAGTGTTCTTGATAAAAGAACCGCTTATGATCGTCTACATGACTTCAGCCAATATGACATCAGAAAAACACGGTGTGATCGTAAAAAGCAATCTACTATTTGGCAAGGAATTCATGAAGAAAATAAAAATAAGAAAGTGGGAATGACTACCTCCCTTTGGTACGGTCGACCAAACCGAGTGCAGATTGATTTTTCTGAAAGAAAATATTGTCGCACAACTATGATTCAAGATGCTATTTACAGAAAACATGACCTAAATTTAAGTCCTGATTTAGAGAGACGACTTTTATAAAATTGAAATAATAACGGAAACAAACAACTAGACACTGGGTCTTTAACAATTTTGAAACAATAATTTCTAATTAATAATTTTGAATTAAAAGCGTAGAAGTTTAAAAAAATACTAGAATGTCGGAAATGATATACGCTTTTTTTTAACTGTTGTTTAAGTTTCTTAATCCAAGTAATATTGATATAAATATTTTTACCTCTTTAAATAAAAAAAGTGTATAGAATTCTGCCTGTAAGAAGAAAGAGCTGAAGGAAAAATCTTAAATTTATAAAAAGAAATGAAAAAAAATATATTTCAAATATCGATGTTTTGAAAAATTTATATAACTGGACATAATTAACATTTTTTTAAAGAATTGAAGCTTTTATGGATACTTATCTACTGAAGTTTTATAAATTCTTAGGATACTTCAAGAATTTTTTCCTCAGATTCTATTCTAGGGTCAAACTTTGTAGAATACAGTGGAAAAATTAAATTATTATTATAATAATTGGTGTAATAATTATAATTATTATAATTATGGCGATTACAGTTATTATTTAAAAATTTTCGGCTTTTTTGTACCAAATTTGAACCAAGGTTAGAATCAAGGGAAATTTAAAAAAAGTCTAAATAATAAAATGACTATTCTAGATTTCAATTTTGAAAATTGAATTGCATAAACTTTAAAGAAATTCCATTTCATCATTCATAATTTTAAGCCTTCAAAATTTAATAATAGAAATAGTGAAATTAAAAACTAAATTGAATATTTAAAAATCAGAGTAGACATTTTTTAAATTGTCAACCTTCTAAATTATATCTTTTTTACATTTCTTTAATATAAACAGTAATTTTCCATTTTAATTTTAGTTTCACATTAAACAGATACAGATAAATAAATAAACAGATTCAGATTAAACAGTTACAGTTAAAACTTGGGAAATTAAAAAATATAATACGTAGCGTTTTTACGAATATTCCGATTTTTAAAATTGTTAACATTAAACATTACATCATTTATAAAAATACTGCTGTGTCAATTTCATTTATTTCAATTTGAAATTTTTTAATTTTAAACGCCCAATTTTTAAATTCATATTCTCAATTTGTTTGGATTTTCACAGTTCATTAAGAGTTTTTAATAATTCCTGGAAAAGGCAAATATTTTAAAGTTTGGATGGAATAATAATTTAACATTTTTAAGAAAAAATCAGAAAATTTGATAATATTTTAAACTTGCTGGAAATAAGAAAAGTACACATCAAGATTCCTATATATAATTCCAATTTTTGAACTGCAAACTTTTAAGAGATTGTATTACAATTTTTTGTTGAGCTTGATATTTTTAGCATTTTGGAAAATTTTAAAAATAGAAAAGTTAATTTTAAATGCTTGTTTCTAAATTTGTATTTTTTTAAAGATCTAAACGTAAGAAATTATAGTCTTGAGTTTTTACAGTATTACAATCTTAATCGATAAATAAAGCGGACTTTTTTGGTTTTCAATATAAAATTTTCTTTTTAAAATTTATTTGAAACGTCCTATTAAATATAATTTTCAGTATTAAAAAAATAAGAAGTGGACTTCTAAATTATTGATTTCTTAATAAAAACAAAAATATTTATATCGAAAAAATAGAACCAGTCTCGACTAACTCAACGGAATAGCTTTTATTTTAAATGTGGGACGCGTATTTTTTATACTTGGGACAAGAATTAAAAATGAATTTTCGAATTAAATTGAAAACTGTGAATCACGTTTCTAGATTTTCAGTTGCTGAGTGGAAACGATAAATTTTTTAATCCAAATTTTTAGTAACAGAATAAAAATAGAAATAGAAATAAAACATAAAAAAATAAAATGAAATAGAAATTTCTATAACAGAAATTTTTATAATAGAAATAGAATAATATCAATGCTTTATTTATCATGCATGACTTGACACTCAGAAGGTAGGTCACGAAAAAATGCATTAAATTATACTTTATTAGCATTAGTATTTATTAGTATTAATATGAAAAGTTCTTGCTATACACGGTCAGAAGTAAGCCGTTAACAGTGCTTTGAAAGAAAAGTAGACTTCAAAAATTGGTCGAAAATGTAATTTAAACAATTCAGACTTTACATATAAAAAGAAATTCGTAATAAACTAATACACATTTTCTAACATTGTTTAAATTTCAAACTTTTCTTCCAGATTAAATGACATTATCATAAAAATTTTCATTTTTGATCAAAAACTTGCAACATAACCTTCAAGTATTTAAATGTAACAGTTTCCTTTATCATTTACCCAATTACTTGTGAAAAACTAGTAACATAACCTTAAAAATGACAAAAATGGTAAGCTTGTTATTTGTACACGCAATTCAAGCTTGTAACTTTTCTTCCAGGCATAATGTTTTTTTTCAATATCAAATTTTTACGTCCATGAAGATAGCACTATTTCTTAATCATGTTTTTTTTATATGAAAGCCATGGAAACCATTTGTAATGGTTTGGAAGGCTATTTTTAACGTTTGTACGATAAAATCTAAATTAAAATTATTTCTTGAAAAAAGATCCTACTCCATCTTCACTCCATTGGGAAACGAACCACAAAACTTCTGATTTCCGGTCAGGTGCTTTTCCAATTAAGCTATTAGAGAGATCAGAATAAGAACTCTTAATTCAAGAACATAACGCTAATACCTTACCGACAGTAGATCAACCCTCCAAACCATGAAGGAAGAAAATCTACACAATATCGATCAAGCTAAGAATCTTCAATAACAGAAAAAATTTAACGTCTTAATATGACTAGATGGAAAATAATATTTTTAAATTAAAAAATTTTTAAAGATAAAATCTAAAAAATTGTCGCCTTTTTAAACATGGTGTGCTAACTTCACACTTGCACTGCACATTTAATATTCAAAAAAATTCTTTGTTAAATAGTTTGGAAATCGTTTGGAAACGTTTGAAACTTATTTTTTATCGTTTGGACGATAAAATCCAAATTGAATTAAACTTTTTTTGTTTTAGAACACACCATTTTTTAGTTAAAATTTCAATCACTTGGCTAAAATTTAAACTAATTTGTAAAAATTTCAGTTTACGGTTGAAAAATGATTAATTTCAGTTTAAATATTTATCTTTCAGGTTAAATATGTAACTATTTAGTTGCAAATTTGATTTTCTGTTTTTTTTAGTTGATAATTCAATTATTTTGATAGTAAGTTAATTTCTAACATTTTCAATTGGTAAACTCAAATTTTTATCTATAAATAACGATGCGAAAATATTAATCTGCAATATCTTAAAATAAAAATAATTCACCTTTTATTTAGAAAAGTTTTTAGTTTTAAAAGTTTGTGTTTTATACGGATGAATTATTGAGCGTTTCAATTAAATATTTCTGAATTAAAAATTTGTCAAGCTGCAGATTTAAAAGTTTAAAATTCAAAAGATTTCCATCCCAAATAAGACATTTACAGATTTAAAAGTTTGAATTTTCTAATTTCACCCTGAATTTTGAATTGGAACAGGAAATTTTTCAAAGAAATTGTATGTATTTCTGAATTGGATCAGAGATTTTTTGAAAAAATTATAATCTATATCTGGGACAAGAAATTCTACAAAATTATTAAAATTTTGAGTTGGGACATGAAAATTTGAAAAAAGAAGTGTAATCAGGATACATTGTAATAAAATGAATATAATACAGTCGGTTAAATAAGAGCGTGCTCACCATTACTAGCGATTAGTAAACACGAATTTTGTCATTTTTTTCATATAGAGGTCAGTATAGTCCGTCATGCTTTATGAAAGAGAATCAGCTGGCCATTCTTTTTAATACGAACTGAGAATTTTTCCAAGATGAGTGCCGCATACGCTTTGCGCTTCGAAGCAGTTTCTTTGTGCTCGCACCCTAAAGGTGCCAAAATGACCCAATTGACTACTGCGAAATATATACAAAAGTCGAAGCGGTTTGTGATTAAGTGAGTGAGTCGGTTCAAAGAGGTGAAAAATGTCGATGACTTTCCTAATCACGGTTCTCTCCAAAGTGTGCCTCGAAGATGCTAAGCCATTATTGACGCTGAAGGTGATTGGACCTGGTATTAATGTATTTGCATAAAAGTTTTCAAACAAATAAAATAATATTTGAAAAAAATTTCGTTTTGAGTCTTTTCATTTTCTCACAACAGTGACCACGCTCTTATTTAACCGACTGTATATAATTAACTATATATGATATTATAATTATAATAATATTATCTCAACAGATATTAGTATTAACATTAATATTAATTAGCGGTAAATGATTGTGCTAAAGTTTTAAGCCTTTGAAGTTGAATTTATCTATTAAAGCGAAAAAATTTAAATAGCCTTTCAAAATTAGACAATTTATTTGTGAGGATCATTAAAAATAAAACAATTGCAAGTTATAAGTACTAAACAGTAAAAAATTTTGTATTAACACCTTTGAAAATCGCCAGCAATTTTAAATCTTAAAAATCGAAGTCCCACGTAGTCATGAAAAAAGTTTAATATTACCAAATTCTAGGAAGCTACAGTTTGTAATTGTTTAATTGCAAATGACTCTTATAAGAAAATTTTATAATTTTGAAAGTCTGGAGGTTGTTTAAAATTTTTTGGTTTAATAGATAAATTAACTGCTTAAAAACTACAGCACAATCATTAACATCTTATGAATATTAATATTAATACAATTATAATATCGAAGTAAATAGTAATATAGACGAGTACTATAGCCTAAGGACAAGAGGAACTGTAACATAGACACAGAAATATGTAATGTTTTGATTATTATCTGTTCAGGTAAAAAGTCTAAGAGAGGAAATATGTAGCTTAGTTTTATTTGAAAATTTAAGAGAGCAAAAGAATGTTGTAAAAACTTTAAAAATTATACAACGAAGACAATAAATTCTATTCTCTCTCTCTCTCTC
>NC_046660.1:56365647-56368881 GCF_010883055.1 Belonocnema kinseyi
GCACTTTTCGCAGCAACGTCTGCGAAACCATGCTGAACTACTCCGTAAAAGGGGCTATGTAAGCGGAACGCCTACTCTACCACAGCTGGAACAAGCCGGTAACAGAGAAAGAGAGGCGACACTAAGAACAACCGCGGCAGGCATCCAATAGATGAAGAGCGATGCTTTACGACCCGGAGAAACATCAACACCAAGGATTATCTCAAGCCTAAAGATCTGGCTGAAATGGATGACGAGCTTCGTGGACATTTTTCCGGTGAATCCGACCTCTGGGCTATCAATTATTGTGTGTATAATGCAGCGAGAGCTTTGGCCGATGCGAAACGTAAAACAAAACTAACGGCTGATCATAAGACAAAAAGACGAATGCATCAACTTGCCATAAAGATAGGCTGGGCAAGACAGTACGCGTCCCGCATTCAATGTGCGATTGACTACATCACATCTGGCAGGAATTTTAACGCCAAGGTTCGAAAGTTCACGCGCGAACTCCGGACCCGTTATCACACACTTAACAAGTCAAAGCTGCTGACCATCAGGCAGCATATTGTTGAGAGAATACGGATACTATCTGACGCTAAGAGAAGTCTAGAGTGGAGGGAGAGATGGGTCAGAGAAAATCAACAGTTTCTCTCTGACCCATCTCGACTCTTCCAAGACCCTCCAGTTACTGTCGAACACCCACCCAAACCAGAGGAGATTGAAGTATTTTGGAGAGAAGTCTACGAAGTTCAGCATAGACTGGACGAAGACTCAGAAAATATAAATAGCTTCAAGAAGTTATGTGTTGCCCTCATAATACCTGATAAAGAATGCCCACCCATCACTACCGAGGAGGTGAAAAAAGTATTAAGGGGGATGAAGAACTATTCTGCACCGGGACCAGATTGTATCAAAACCTTCTGGTGGAAGAAGTTTTCTTCAACCCATCGGGATTTGGCCCGTATTTTCACCTCATATTTGAAGTCGGAAGAGCCGATTCCAGAGTGGTTGGTGGAAGGGCGCACAATACTCCTGCCGAAAATAGGCAACTTAGCTGACCCGAAGAACTACCGGCCAATAACTTGTCTGAACATGCTTTATAAGATATTCACAGCTATCCTAAATGATAGTATTGTTCGGGCAATTGAACCTGTGTGGCAAAAAATGTATGAGCAACGAGGCTCAAAGAAATTCGTTGCCGGATGTCGGGAGAACCTGCTCATCGATAGCTGTGTCTGCAAAGATGCAGCATTCTACCAGCGTGACCTATCGATGGCCTGGATTGATTATTGGAAAGCTTTCGATTCTACATCCCGTAGACTTAGCATCTGTCTTTTGGAAATCTTAAAGGTTCATCCGCAAATCGTTGGGTGCATTGAGAGATTGATGCCACTTTGGAAAACCAGATTTACTATCTCACCTGGCAAAAATCGCGTGACAACTAACCAGGTCACGTTTCAGAGAGGTGTCTTTCATGGCGACACCATGAGCCCATTCCTCTTTTGCTTTACATTATTGCCACTATCTCTAGCACTGCGTCATTCCGACGGGTACTTGTGCGGAAAACCTGCAGATCGAAAGTACAATGTAACTCATGTATTTTACATGGACGATCTTCAGATCTATGCTAAAAACAGAGAGCAACTGCATCTAGCTCTGGGCATTATCGAACGATATACTAAGGAAATTGGAATGAAATTTGGGTTATACAAATGCGCCATGGTTTATTTGAAGCTAAGAAAACTTAATGGCATCCCTGAAGATCCTTAGCTCGTTGATAGAAGCACCATACGACACCTTTGCGCTGGAGAGACCTATACATACCTGGGCGTGCCACGGAGCCGCATTCAGGATGTGACATCTATAAAGGATACTCTCGTAAGCAGATACAAACGTCTCGTCCGACAAATTTGGTCTTCCGAACTGTCGGCGAGGAAGAAAGTATCTGCAAAAAACATCCTTGCCTTCCCGGTACTACTCTATTCATTTGGAGTAGTTCCATGGACGAAGAACGAGCTCAGAGATCTTGATATCGGGACAAGAAAGGTTATGCACATGAACGAAAGCATGCATCTTAAGTCTTCCGTTCCGCGACTGTACATCTCACGCTGTCAAGGGGGTCGCGGAATATTGAGTCTTGAATATCTTCACAACAGGATTATTCTGGGTACAGCACATAGCGTTGCAAATGGAAGAGACCCTCTTCTTAAAATGGTCAGGAATCACGAAGAAGTGGGCAAAGGAGCATTTCTGTACGAAGCAGCGGAGGAGGCTGCTGAAACACTCGGACTTGACTTCAGTATTAGGGGTGAGAGAAATGCATCAAATCTGATCTATCTCGAGTACTGACTCCTGAAAGCCCGGATTGAGAAAGCACAAGAGAAAAACTTTCGTGAACAGCTCCTCGATAAGAGGATGCACGGTATCTTCCACAGAAATGTGAAGGATCAGTCAATGTCTTGTGAGCTAACGTTTGCTTTCCTTAAATCGCCCGGATTGAAGTCTGGAACAGAGGGTTTCATTTTTGCATGCCAAGACGGTGCCATTTCCACCTTATAATACCGTCGCCACATTTTGAGCCAAGACATTCCCGATGATAGCTGCAGGGCGTGCCATGCACACCCCGAGCATTTAGCTCACATACTACCTAGCTGTCCAACTCACGCGGGAACGACCTACATTGAAAGGCACAATGCGGCACTAAGAGTGCTTTATTACCATCTCTGTCACTCCTACGGCATTTACCTTAATATCGCTCCTCTAAATGCTCCTAGGGAAATTGAGTCAATTGTCGAGAATGAGAAGTGCCGCATATACTGGAACTTTATATTCTCGACAATTGTTTCTGTTCCTCACTCGAGGCCTGACATGGTTCTTCTTGAATTCGAGAAGCGAACCATGTTCGTTATTGACTTTTCGGCGCCAGCTGACAAAAACATCATAGCCAAGGAGAATGAAAAGAAAGAGAGGTATCGAGACCTTATAAGGGAGTTGCAACGAGTATAAGGGAGTTGCTCTTGGAGGTGCCAAGCTTTCACTTGCTAATAGCCTAAAAAGCATCCCTGCGTGTCAACAATATGCTAGAACACTTGCGGGAAAAATGCAGAAGGCGGTTGTCCTTGAGTCACTGCGTGTTCTTATGGTGCACGAGGCTTTTGCTGGATCGTCGTATTGATTCCTTTACAGACTGTTACCACCTATCTCACGGTTGTGAGACGTGGTAGTGGCTGAAATTTTACCGCGATTTCGCTG
>NC_046660.1:56368981-56371062 GCF_010883055.1 Belonocnema kinseyi
CATTTTTTATCTCATATGGAGTTAAACCCTTTAAATGAAAATGTTTGATTACTGCTCTGAACTCGTTTTTTTTTCCATTTTTCTTAACGAACAATTTTTTTTCTCAATTGGTTATATTGTTATAATCTTTAAAAACACGTAAACTCAGAAGATGTGGACTGTGACTGCACCATATATCTATTCGGGAGTGGTGCTGACTGAAAACAGATGATTTGGAGCGATTCGCGCGCCATCTGTTGGTCATTCTAAGGACTTATTGAACTACACTCGTATCTACTTTACATCTTCTTGGGTTTAAAAGTTGAATATTTCACTAAGAGTTAAACTACTTTGTGAAAAAATACGTTTTTTAAACAAGGTTTTACAATCGTGGTTGAAAATTTAACCATTTGTTTGATAATTAATCTCTTTGATTGAAAACTCATATTTTTTGCTTAAAAAATTCAACTTTTTGTAGATAACTCGTCTTTTTGACTGTAAAATTAAATAATTTCGTTAAAAGATCATGTATTTTATTTAAAATTGGTCTTTTTTACCCATAAAATACAAAAAAAAACTGCAAAATAAAAAAATTGCTTTAAAACTGTCCTGATTCTTTTTTTTTTTTTAATTTTTTAATCTTTTCAAACACTGACTTAAAATTAATTTTTTTTAATAAAAAATCATTCTCAATTTTCTTAGCAATCACAACAATTTTTGTTATTCCTTTAAAATCTTTTACAATTATCAAAAAGCTTAATTTTGTTCAAAATCTGAAAAAAATCTACATCGTGTTTCAAATTATTTGAAATAATTCCAAGTTTAAAATTAATTTTGAATCTTTCTTAAATTAACATTGTAGCATGCAAAGTAAAATTTAGCTCATTACAATTTTAATAATTTAAGGCTTTCTATTACATACCATTCTATCAAAATTTTATAGTTTCTAATGGCTGTTTATAATGGCTTGTTTTTAATGAACGGTAAAATAGTGCTAATAATTAAAGAAAATTTCTTTTTTCAATTAAAACATTTCAAATTGAAGGGATTAACTTTATAATTTTTTTACACTGAAATAATATTTGAAGTTATAATTGAAAATAATTTTAAAACCCAATATCTATTAATTCTTTAATTTTGAAAGGATTCAGAATCATTTCTAAAATCAATTATTTTTCTATTTTTCATTCCTTAAATTCAATTTAAACAATTTTATTATAAGGTTATTTCAATTAGAAAAATCATAATCGAAAAAGTTAAAAATTGACCTGAACATTATAAAAAAAATTGAAATCAAACTTACTTTAAATTTGTAAATAATTTCTTTTAAAAAACGAAAGATGGAAAGATAATTGGATAGACAGTACGGAGATTGGATAGATTTTTCTCATAAAAAATTCTGGCCACCCTGAAAAAACATGACTCATTTAAATAAATATTTTCGAGCATTTTAAACGCATTACAGTGTTATTTAGAATTAACATTCATTCTTTCCGAAACTTTTTCTTTTGCTTTTACTTCCGATGATTTTAGAAAAGAATCGAATTAACAAAACATATGAATTTTTAAACAAAAAGTTTAATTTTCAACAAAATAAATTAATTTTTTATCAAATAATTGGTGTTTTAACTAATACAATGTGCAGGATGAAGTTTCAAATAAAAATGGAATAGTTTAATTTCCAAATAAAAACTGTGATAAAAAACGATTGGGTTGCACGCACAACCCATTTCTCCTCTTCTAAATTTGACAACTCGAATGTACACGATTGCCGATCGGAAAAGTTCGGTGGTTCTATTTATATCTGTATACTCTATCCGCTTTGAAATAAAATCAAGAGATTGGGATTTCAACATTTCCAGGTTTCGATTCTGGCGGTTTTCATGATTTGTATACTTCGCGCGCCTCTTTATATGCACATATTTCGAGGTTACGTTATTTCAAGTATAAAATATAAATGATACAAATATTAATACTATTATATATATATATATATTTATTTATTTATTTATTATTAATGATAATATTATAATTATGTTATATTATAATAGTCTCATTTATATCATGACCCGCATTTGAAATAAATTAAAGAAATTGGCGAG
>NC_046660.1:56371162-56385888 GCF_010883055.1 Belonocnema kinseyi
TGTATCAGCCTTGGAGGAGATTATGTTGAGAAATAAAAAAAAAAATTCTTAAAAACGTTGTTTTTCTTGGTCAGGCCGGAAATTTATCAATCCACCCTCGTACATCGGTCTCCACGCATCGACACCGAAATTTACTTATAATTAAACATTATAATCAAATATTAAAAATATAAATAATTCATCAAAATTCATGAAATTTTAGTATTAATCTTAAAATTATCCTTACTTCTTCATTCAAAAAGAATCATTAATCTTAGTCAATTAGAAGGGTTGATAGCATTTTAATTGCTAATTTATCATTCATATGATAATCTTAATCACTTTTTTATAATTAATTATTCCCACTTACTCTTATTTATTAATTTTCAATAATTTCTTATTAAAGAATTAACGCTCTTTTTCTATGCAATTAATAAAGATAAATATCGGTAGCCAAGGGGAGTATGTTTAATGTAAATTTAAGGATTTGGTATTTTAGCTAAAATTTATAAGAAAATGGTTCAAATTTGTTCGTTAATTTATTTAAAAGACAACGTTAGTCTGCTCTAAGTGCTGGTTGAGCCCCCCGGTTACGCTAGTGTGCCTAAGAGAGACGGAAGAAGGTAGGAGTGAGTGAGAGGAGAGAATCGAGTGGAAGAAAAAGTGAGCGCGCTTGAGAGGAGGGGAGAGACCTTCACTCAAATTGCCTCATCGAAAATTTTGAGTCAAGATCACGTAAACAGATCGTTAAATTCTTGATAAGCTTATTGTTAGAAAAAAAAGAAACGTCGTGTTGAGAGAGTTAAAGTACATTATCTAAATCATCTACTATCGTCAAGTCAATACGTGTACTAGAACTATCGCTCTAGTGGGAGATTTTATGTGGCACTTTAACAAATCTGGCAGAGTATCCTGGATAATTTAAGTATTCAACTTAATTATTTAATGTATTAAGGTTCTTGCGGCTATGACCTGAAATTGTATACGTAGAAGCATTGACCGGAAAATCGATTTGAGAATTCTTGTAAATAGAGTTTAGAAAAAATTGTGATCAAACTTGACATTAAAGAAAATTTATCATTAATCCCAATAAAATTCACGTATTTATTCTCTTGAGTTTCGAAATATAATTTAGAAATCGAAACGCGTTCATTTGAAAGTCATAAACTTAGCCCATGAACAAATATTGTAATTCGATCAAAGTAAATTGAACGTGAAGAAAGTTCGTTTTAATAACTTTATAAATAGCAGTTAAACTACTAATTAGAGGATCGAATTAATAATTCATTGGTATGCGAAGCCTCTTTTCAGAAGTAATGACTACCATTAAATTTTTTTTTTAATTTAGACGCAAAAAGTTCTAAAGAATGTTTTTCACAAGAAAATAAGCTTCTAAGAATTCAATTGAATCTTTTCAATACGTGCTTAAGAATAAAATCGTTAAAATCAAAAGTACAGTTAAAGTTAACACTTTTTAAGTAAATAATACTTTTTATGTGCCTCATTTATGCATACGCGAAAAAACTTACGCTAAAAATATTGAGATTACACATATCCGCGTGTCCAGACGAAATGGTGATATCTTGGCAAAACCAAATGGAAAGCTTCTATGCTTCAGAGGGCGTTGGTCTTTCCAATACGAATAGTATACAAATGGTTTTATTAAAGTTTACATCAACGTGTCTGAATAAAAAGGTCCCATTTTATTAGGACGAAATAAAAAGGTGCATTCACGGGTGGTAATATAGAGGAACCTGAAAATCACATACACATAGTAAAGGGATTTTTGAACATGAAAACTGCATGTAACGTGTGTGGATTTTTTCAAAGCTGGTTCAGAAGGGTGCTGTTTCCCGTTGATAGTGTCAAAATTTGTTGTAATTTAAATAATGGATAAAGGATTGTGGTGTATACGCTCTACTCTATAATTAAGTAGCAATTGGGTTTTATATCCTACTGGAATTTCCAAAATTTCTTTTGTGTCAATCGGGTAATTTTTCCGCTTTCTATGTTTATTTTTGTCCGGGCTCTTATCTGGTGGTGGCCATTGTATGAATATATGCCAGCAAGAAGATTACTCGTCTCCAATATTGCGAAAACGTCACCGTCGACTGTTGATAATACAATCTGTTCTTGGGTTGGCTTAGACAAATAAAAATTGACTCGCGCAAGTATTCGTATTCGCTTATCCACAGGAAAATTGTATCTTCGAAGTTCGAATATCCGCCAAGGATTATTACAGGAATTTAGTCGAATAAATTTAAGATGGTCAAGTTCATATTGATTTTCAACAGAAGAATCAATCTTGGTAGGCGGATCCTTGAACCTGAAAGGAGAAGACCTGAGCCTTACACGGAGTGATTTGGATCTGGCAGAAACAGGAGTCTCGGCAGGTAAAGAAGACTTGACCGGAGATCTCGACCTGACAGGAAGAGACGGCTCATTAAGAAGAAAAGACCTGGCAGACAAATAAGGAATAGACTCACCATTTGGTAAACAATCAAACTCTAAACTTGAATCTGCGAGGAGAAAAAAAGGATTACATTTTCTTAAGTGTGTATGTATATTAGACATAATTGCGACGTAAAATTTAGTATGCCACCATAAAGAAGTTTTCTGTCTTTATATTTTTTTCTTTGTAGAATCTAACGCGCTCTCATACAAAAAGCAACGGAATTCCCACAAAGCAACCAAAACTTTGCGCCAACATGCATGCGAGGCATTCAGACAAAATGTGGATTTTGCAAAACGTATTCGCACTTCGGATTTGATCCCTTATTTAATGTTTTTTAATACAACATGCTCTGCAATTTACATTAGGATTGGGGAGTACAAACGAATGCGAAATAATTTGTATTTCATACACTTTCTGGTTTCACCCATGGTAAATTCAGATTAAGTTTCTGATAATAAGTGACAAAATTAAGTAGAGATTGGAAAAGAATAGCAGTTAGGATACACTCGTATTAGGTCAGACAAATTGTTATTTGCAGAACAATTAGTTAAAAACGTTCTCTTGTGTCAGCGATAGAGCTTCATGCCACAAATGGAGCCTGCTCATACCATTAAGGTGAAACGGATTTGTATTTGTTTTAAAAAGAATTTCACAGCAGCTGATATTATACTTTTTTAAAAACCTTCGAATAATCTTGCAGCTACATAATTCTGTCCATGCAGAAAAGGTACTCCAGTTGTAAAAAAAAAGAAAGAAAGAAACTGCAAGATAACGACGCTTTTGTTTGAAGTCATTTTTCTTCTCTTAGTGAAAATATAAACTTTCTTGTAATTTAAGTGTAGTACATATTGCATTTTTGTATTTACCACTAGAATTGATGATGACTGACAGTACGGAGACAATAGTATAAACGATGCGCATGTTTTTTAATCATGAAAAAACTTCATGCCTCTGTTAATGAAAAATTGAGTTAACACAGTATCGATTCAATGTTCTTTTATTTCATTATCGTAAACGCCGTATTTCAATCGTTATCTTAGAAGCTTAAGGTACTCAGATTGTCAGTCTGAGATATTCTTATTCATACTTCATAATTTATTCCAAGTAAAAACATTCTCAGTCCAGATTCTTTTAGAGAAAACAAAGGCATTTTTACCAATAGTGCTTTTATAACAATCTGAAGACATTCTAAAATAACGTAAGCCTTTAAAAGTATTGCTCACGCCCGTTCGAAAGATTCTAGTAAGGATCCAGCTGAACCAAATTTGTGGAGCTCATATACACACAAAATATATCCTGTGATGACCTCGCGAATGGGGATGATCTGCGATAAAGTTATTGTTCATGAATTAATTATTAAAAAAAGTTGATTGAATCTAAATGCTGTGAATGTTGTCAGCGACACATTTTGGAGAAAACAGCCAAAGCCTTGTTCAGAAATATTTTGTTAAAAATGGTTCCTCAAAAAATTATGTAAGATACATCAATTCCCACCAATTTTTAGTTGCAGGGTAGTTGTCGAGTTTTGTCTGGTTTGGTCTGGTTTTAGATACGTATTACTATTGCCTGATCAGTATTTCAAAATAATATTACCTAAATATTGCCTTAGAAATAGGCTGCAAATTTGACTGCCTGTAGTTTAAAGTACATTCAGCTGCGGCTTCTTGTTTTAATATATTAAATAAAGGACAAACTGCAAGTGTTTTCCATTCTGTAGAACACGTACCACCCTTCAATACACGTATACAGTTCGATTTACTTTAACACAGTGCTTTCGAAAAATTGAATATGATCAATTCGTCACCGTCGCCGTTGATGCACCTTTCCAGAATAAATTTATTAACAGTAGAATTAACCCTAGAAGGATCCACGTAGCTTGCTCATACTATAACCGTCCACCGGGGTTGTATGCTACCCAAACTTGTATTGTGGCACAATGGTTTCTATTTGTAGTATAACAATTTCAAGGTAGGGCATTTTTTTCGTTTTTTAATGGAGAAAACAATAGTTATAATAATATTCTGTTATTTTTTCAATAAATGTTAAATAATTTGTTGAACCTGAAAAAGACCTAAAAAATTCGCAAAATATTAAGTTTTTTATGAACAATAGCATCGTTGCTTTATATAAGCCACTTTTGCTTTCTATTAAAAAAAATAATAATTTCAACATAAAAAGTAGAGGAAATTAAAAGAATTGGACAAGTGGCCAAAATCTTAAAAAATACTAGTAAAATTAATTATTAAAATTTAGATTTATCATAAATAATCCGAAATGTTTATGAACACTCAAAAATTAGGAAATAATACTTACAATACGGCCACTTATTACACCTGATATTCTATGATCATTCTATAATCCATGGACAAATAGCCAAAATTGGTGTTGCTTTTAACCCTTTAACGGCCGAATTATTTCCATCCACTTCTTATCCAAAGTAATAACTGTTTTGAAGTGTAACAGGGTCTCAGATGACAGAAAAAATGCCATAATTCTTCCTTCACTTAAAAACGCCCTTAAGTTAGAAAATAAAGTTGAAGAATTCTTGATAGGAATGTTTGCACTTAAAGTATTTCAGAACAGCTACAGGAGTAACCTTCAAGCAGACAAAAAACTTCACATATATTTCAGGGGTTGCGTTTTCACCCCTTAGTACAAAAAGCATAGACAACTTGTTTTCTCGTCGGAAAAAAAGCAAACGTTTGATACCGAAAATTATTGTGAGGATAGATCATAATTTATTATCTATTTTAAATAGACTGCATAGACTAATGGAGAAAAGAACAGGCAAATTGGAGCTGTTTCAAACAAATTTTCATTGAATTTGGATGAACATTTAAGTTTACACCTGAATAAGGGGTGCACACTAACCACGGAATCGAACCCTAAGTGCTGAATTTTTTGGCCCCCTATCTTAAATCGTTTGCATGGTCTTTACAATGGGATTCTTCTTTTTCACAACTAGCCATATTTATTTGCGTACCGATGCGACTATATTCGCGATATAACTAAGAAAATTACCTTAAAAACAGGGTGCTTTTTGAAGTTATAGTAAATAGATTTCGAAGAGGGTGAATGGATGATTATACTTTCTGAAAACTAAAAGCACGTAGGTAGCTTATGCCGAAGAGAAAAGAAAGCTGTCTCAATTTTTGACGGAGTTATTTATTTTTGAACATGTTTTTGGGACGTACATGTCCCAGTGGCCGTTAAAGGTTTTAGATTATTTTGACCTCTGCTTTATGCGTGATTCAGACAAGGGCAATTTTAATACGATTTTTCATACTAGCGAGTAACTTTTCAAACATAAAAAGTTAGTAAAGTTTATCGGTAGAGAAAAGAGAAGTAACAGAAAAGCGAATAGAAAGTACCGATAAGATAAACAAGCGCCTACATGGAATAAATTGAGAGATGCTAATACAGCATAAAGATATAAAGGTCGCATGTGCATTTGTGCAATGCTTCAGGAAAGCATTGTTGAGAGTGCAAGTGAATTATGTGGCTCGAGTGTTTGTGAAAAATATAACTGAGGATACTTTGTGGAGTTAAGAAATCCGCCTAGCTGTTAACAAAAAGAAAGAAACGTTTCTAAGAAAGTTGAATAACACAGGTGTTGTGCCGACGAAAAAATAAAATTAGAAAATTATTTTCAGGACAAAAACTGCAAAGGCAAAATACTAGTTGAAGAAAACATGGATAAAACCAAAGCAAAAAAAGAGAAAAATATGTACAATGCTCTCAAATGATTTAAAAAAATATTTTATGGACAGCTGCGCTAGGACAACAGTACTCAAAGTAGTAGTACATAGTTACTTTGCATTGTAAATGGCAAGGGTGTAATAGTACATGATGCGATGCGATATGTAGGAAAACCCGTTAGAAAGAATTAAGATCTCTGAGATTCATGATTAAAAATCTTCCAGTACACTATATATTATATTTAATAATAGAAGCGAGGATCATCGCCTAGATGAAGATCAGCGTATGAATAATACCAATTTTAGCCATTGCGCGGAAGAACTGATCAACGGGTTAGTGAATAATTTGGTAAACCAGAATATTCTGATGATTCATTGGCGCATATTATCTTTACCGTGGACGCTTAGGTTATATACAGCGATCTTAGCCTACTAAGGTATTAAATTTTTTTTTATAGATTATTCGTTTCCAGGACAAAAATTCTATTATCTCAGTCCTGACTGGATTAGGAAAAAAAGTCAATTTTTATGAATAGCGCTTCGATCAACATCTTACCCTTTATATTAATTTATTTCAAATATTTTAAAGTAATTACGAAATCTTTTCAAAGGTTTTTATCAAGATAAAAAAATGCATTGGGCTCATAGGGATATAGGGAAAGCATAAATGCTTTTAACGATAAATTGTGTAGAGAAAAAACGAAGCTTTGTTTAAAATATTTGCTTTTATAGAAATCGGTCACAATGAAATGATGAGAGCTATGTCACGTTTTACGACGTTTAATTTTTTGGGTAATTTACGTTATTAATGCTATTTTTTAAATGAGAAATGATTATTTTTTATATAAAAAATTAAATTACATCTAATGAAGATGAAAAAATAATATCACCTGAATATGAGGTAATTAAACTTATGAACGTTTCAGGCTTTCATTTTTCAAATAATTTCTTCCATCTTCTAAATCATCTCAGCATCATTTGATGAGAACCTAAAATAAAACAGTATTGATACAACTTTTTTGCAATTTTTGCTATAATAAAAGAATATTTCTGAAATACAGAAAACTTTCTTCAAATTACAAAGTTCTCATTTTAAATCAAAATTTAAAAGTATTTTTAATTAGCCTTGGATCCAAAAAAGTCTATTATCTTAAAAACATATAAATTGAAAAATGATTTGAAATGTTTAATTAATTAAGTAATAGCAAAAATGACAATAATTATTTTTCTATCTTTTCAAAATTATTCGTTCATTATTTTAGTCATTGACAAAAATTTGTTTTTAAGAAAATAAGCTCCTAGGTATTAAATGATATCTTATCAGTTTCTCGATGAGAACAAAGCGACAAGAATTACAAGTTGGGTCAAAGATAAAGGTTATTTAGTGTGAAATATTTTTATATGTTTAAAATTTTTCATTAAAATTCATCAGGCCTCTTTTCAAAAATGCCATTAATTAGGAAAAATACCTTAAATCTGTTAAATCTACAAAATTGATATCACTCGCTTCATTTGTTGAGGCACAAATTATTTGAAAATAACTGTTTTCACACAAAACTTTGGTTAATTAACTCTTTGATACGCAATGAAATATATTCATGTAATCTAAAGCTACACAAAAATGATTTTACAATGTTTTAGCACAAAATCCTGAAACATCCCTACGTCAAAAGGAATGTGATTTAATGGAGACTATCGGATACTGGGTTGTACCTCTTGATATGTATTTTTCTTGCTGTTCGCAGGACAAAAATGGGCTGAAAAACTAACTAAAAAAACAAGGGTTCTGACTGAGACCTCATGAAACATTAACATTGATGACAAGAACCAGGTTTCCGCCGTTACAAAAAATACTTGGTCCTTTGCAAAAAGCTGTACCGATAAGTGGAAGAAAGGATTTCTCATAGATTTGCTCAAATTAAAAAATTTTTGTTTTCATTACTTCTTTCGTGTTAAAATCGACAAATTTAATTTATGGAAATTAAATTTCGAATAAAATTTATTCGAATTCAAGTATTTGACTAAATTTCAAATAAGTTTAAAATAACCTGTCCCCAAAATAAACAGCAACATCTGTTCAAACTGATTTTATATTTATGAGCTTTGTTGAAACGAGTTATTCTCATATCTAAATTGGAACTAAGAAAACATACAAATTTCTAAAACTTAAAAATGTGTTATACATTATGGAGAAATAGAATTTATAATTTTTTACATTCTGCAGTTATAAAAATTATTATACTAATTTCGGCTTCATGCAATACCAGAATACTAATAGAATGATTAAAAATTGTATATGGGACAAAAAATTACACGCTTAATAATAAAGACGTTTTAACTTCTGGAATTTTGTATTTCTCATCAACAAAACTAAACACTTCTTTCGATATAACTAGAAAAATATAGAAAAATATGCATAAAATGATTATCTATTATTAAAGAAAAGGTGTGTCGCTGAAATATCAAAAGGATTTTTGCGCTTTTCCTTGATGCTGATTCAGTCATTTGTAAGACTTGACGAATAAATATGGTCAACTACACACATCAGGTCATGAATTTTATTTCAAGTTAGGAACTAAAGACAATTTGACATTTATGTGGTTGATAAATTTATGTAACGTGCGTGAATTTTTTTTGAAACCGGTTCCAAAGCATGTAGTTTCAAGTGTGTAGTCCTACAATCGCGTAAATTAAATTAATGATGAGAGAGACTGTGGTTCACATGCTCGACTTTGAATCCACTTGCGATTTTGTTATTGCGGCCTACCGGAATTTCATTAATTTCATTCTTTGTCAATTGAGTAATCTTTCCACTTTCCATGTTTATTTTTACACGTCGTTTACCGCTACAGCGAACTTGAGATGAACATATTCCAGAAAAAAAACTAGGTGTTTGCAATATGGCAAAGACGTCACCATCGGCTGTTGACAATACTATTTGTTCGTTGATTGGCGTAGGCATATATCTATTATTAGCCTCACGTAAAAAAAGTTTCTTATCCGGAGAAAAAATATATTTTCGAAGTTCGAATACCCGGAAACGATTCTGATGGGAAGTAAGCCGAATAAATTCAAGTCGGTTTAGGTCATACTGATTTACGACTAAATAATCAATCTTGGTTGGTGGAGTCACGAACCTAGAAGGACGAGATCGTGATCTGACACGAAGAGGAGGTTCGCTAGGAGAACGAGACCTGGCCGAAACATAAGGTCTGGCTGAAGCAGGAGATCTGTCAGGCAATAGGTGTCTGTTTGAAGAAGCAGAAGATTCGCGACGGGGAACACCAGGAATAGGCTCACCATTAGGTAGACACTCAAACTGTAAACCCGAATCTGTAAGAAAAAAATGTGATGAGAATGTCCTGGGAAACTGATTGCAAGCTGTTCTCTCAAAACTCTTTTTCTCTGTTTTGGAATCAGACATTTCAGTCGCTTTTGTTCCATTCTCGCTAGAAAGATGACTGAGATAAAAGGAGAGTTGTAAGAATTAGAACCTAACTTTATTAGCCGGAAGAAATTAGTAGTCATGCAATTGGAACTGCTACTCTATTGTGCATTTGACAACATTTTGGATTAAGGTGTGATAACTAGAGATTTAGAAAGAAAAATCTATAGTTATAACATTCGAATAATGATATAATTATGTCGAAATAGGATTAAATCTGTATTCATTTTGTGAGTTTGTAATTTAAGGCATGGTCAGACTCTACATTTAACCATTAATGTCAGCAAGATTCAGTCATAGTTTGACAAATTGCCGCTTCTACTTTAATTCAATATAATATCTGGTTTTAATATTCTGAATAATTCTGTGTTAATAGGAAATCAGGATGAAAGGACTTTCGTTTTCTCAAAAAAAAATCTTTTTGCAACAAACATTCCCCTACTGGGACAAACTTCATCGTATTTTGCTACCACATAATTATGTTTGTGCAAAAAAGATACTCCAGTTGCTAGAAATAGAAAAAACGAACCAAAGGATGATGCTTTTCTCGAAATCATTTTTTCTAATCGCATAGCCTAAAACGTGTTTATAATTACATCTAGTATACATTTTAGTGCTACATTTACCAATAGAGTTAAAGATGACGGTTAAGATAAAGACCAGAGGATAAAAGAAGCCCATGCTTTTTTAATTAGTGGCAAAAAGAATTTTCGTGAAGAATTTAGTTAAAACTGTATCGAATAAAGATGTTTGTGCTTTATAAGCGTATAAATACACTATCTTAACTGTTACCTAATAAGCTTTAGGTGCTAAGAATGTCTATCTGAGATTATATTTACATTTCACAATTCATTCCAAGAAAAAATGTTATGACCTGATATATCCTAGTTTCAAAAAAGAAACACAATGAAAGTCCACACGCTAGAGCAATTATTTATGCTATAAATAATATTAAAAGTACAATTAGTCTATTAAAACGTTACGACCAATTGGCCTACATTTTTGGGTCTTTTTTCCACAATTTTGTTTTCCTCTGAGATTAAGGTATTTTGCAGTTCTATAATTTCGGAAATTTTATATTTTTTAGTACGGTCGACCGAATCGAGTGCTGATTAATTTTCCGTAAAGAAAATATTGTCGCACTACTACGATTCAATATGCTTGTTACAGAAAACATGAACTCAATTTAGGACCTGATTTCGAGAGACCACTTTGAAAAAATTAAAATAATAACCGAAACAAATTCCTACATACTGGGTCTCAAACAATTCTGAAAAAATAATTACTAATTAATCATCTTGAATTAAAAGCATATCACTAAAAGGTATCAAATTCTGCCTCTAAGGAGAAGCAGCTGAAGGCAAGATCTCAAATTTATAAAAAGAAATTAGAAAAAAACTCTAAATTTCGATCTTTTTAAGAATGTAAATAACTGACAATCAAAAATTTTTGTTTAAAAAAGAATTGACGCTTATTTTATGGATATGTCTATTGAATTCTGACAAATTTCTGGGATATTTCTAGAATTTTTTTCGTAGATTCCATTTTAGGGTCAAACTTTGCATAAAACAGTCTCAAAATTTAAAATGACTGTGACTATCCAATTTGTTCAAGAATTATTATTTATTTATTTCAATGAATATTATCGTTATATGAATAAAAATATTATTGTATTAAATATTTTTCAATCATCTGGTGATTACAATCATTATTTCAAATTTTACTACTTTTTCTACGAAATTCAAATATAGGTTAGAATCTTGGAAAAAATTCTAAAAGCAACTAATAATTCATAAAAATACAATAAACGTTGCAGGAAGTTTTAAAAATAAGCTTCTAAAATTAAAAAATGTGAATTATTTTCAGTTATTCCAGTTTTTAAAAAATACGAACATTTAACGTTTTTTAGAATATTTGATCATAATACTGACATTTTACTAAAGAAATGGGCCTATCGATAGTTTATGCTTGTTAAAATGTTTAAAATACGAAAATTTTAATCCGTTAAAAAATAAAAATTTCCATATTATAATTTTAAAAATTACATAGTAGAAGCTTTAGAGGAATTAAATTTTATTAATTATAATTCAAAGCCTTCAAAATTAAATATATGAAAACTATACACTTGAAAAAATAAATCAGTTTCAGTTCGAAGCAATACAAATTTGAGAATTTGAAATTAAAAACTAAATTCAATATTAAAAAATCAAAATGTAAATTAAAAAAATTATTTCTTTCGAAAATTCCATCTTTCTTTGAAGTTTTTTGATATAAATAGCGATTTGGAAGAACGTATTATTAAAAATAATGTAATACAAAACTTTGAAAATTAACTGAATCCGAACGTGCTTAAAATTGAAAATATTTGCATTCGCCGAGAATTATATCACAAACTTTTTACTCGGAAACTTCAAAATTTTAATTGTTTTAAGTAAGTTTTAATTCTATGTAAATAAAATGTTTATATATTGTTAATTATGAACTTTTATATTCAACCGTTTTAATTTTAGTTGCAAAATAAAAAATTGTATATGAAAAATATAATAATTAGCATTTAACACTAATATTCTGAACTCTAAAATTGTTAACATTAAAAATTACATAATTTATTTAATTACTGCTGGACCAATTTCATATCGTTTCATTTTTAAATATTTTAACTTTAAACGCACAATTTGTAACTATATATTTTTAAATTGTTAAGTTTTTACACTTTATTGAGAATTAATAATCATTCTTGGAAAAATCAAATAGTTTTTTTTTAATTGATTAATATTTGAACACTTTGAAGCTAAAATCGAGCTATTTAATGATGTTTCTGACTCATTTGAAATAAGAAAAGCACAAATAAATATTTCTATATATGATTCCAATTTGTTGAGCTGCAAAATCTGAAGACCTCGAATTACAGTTTTTTTCAGCTCGGAATTTTAAGCATTTTGAAAAATTTTTTAAATAAAAAAAATTTTTAGTTTATGTTTCTAAAAGATTATAATTTTTGATATCTAAACGTGAGTTATTATAGCCTTCAATTTTTACATTATTAAAATTCTAAAATAATATAGAAAATTAACGTTTTCAGCTTTTAATCTGAAATCTTATAATTAAAAATGTTTAATATTTAAGAAACTTTAAGGCTGATATTTTTTAATTTAAGCCCTGAAGAAGAAAACAGTAGAAAACAGTAGACTTAAGAACTGAAAAATTAAACTGTTTTAAAATTTTTCATTTAAAACGAGCAATCAAATATTATTTTTAGTATTAAAAAAAATCTTAAAAATGGATTTCTAAATTATTTGTTTCCGAATAAAAGCGAAAAGATTTACATTTAACAATTTTTAACGGTTTCTAGTAAGTCAAAGAGATAGCTTTTACTTTGACAATTAGTGATTATTTTATTCCACCAGGTTTTGTATGCTCACACGATCTCACAGAATCAAAATTATGCTGCAAAAGTTTCAAAATATTTGGTAATTTGTTAATCTAAATAAGAAAAATTTTAAAAAAACACCCTATTTAAAGTAAAAATTCACTTTTGAAAAAACGGGTCTCTGTTCATGAGTCTGAACTCAGAATTTGAAAATTTTGAAATAGTTTACCCGAAATGGTGGCCGAAAACTATAATATGACTGAATTTCGCTGGAAACTGTGTGTAAGCCTGAAATATGAACGCTTTTTTGAAATCACAATTTTATTTTCTGGAGGATTTGATACATAATAAAGACAGCACCCATACAAGAACTAAAACGATGATTGTGATTTCTTCATTTTATTCAAATATAAAAAACAAAACTTCAAATACATTTTCCCCAGGGATCTTAATTGATTTTTATAAGGCGTCAAGCAAACGTCACTTTGCCGCCTTGCAATAAAATAAATTTGACCATCAAAAGGACATTCATAAATATTATTTACATTTATTTTGCGAAAATCATTTTTAAGTCCTAGCCCATTATTTCGGTGACGTCGCATGGGTACCTGAAAATTTTACTTAAGAAAAACACCTGAGAGGTCGCTCAAATACAACAAAACACTGAATTTACTTGACAAATACTTTCGGCATTTCAATAATTAAATTTAAAAAACAACAATTATTTGTACATGTGCATAGAGGCAAAAAAGAAACCTCACAAAAACTCTTTGCTTTATTTGATGAAAAGAAATTCAAATTAAGACCTTCTTTCTGCGATTTAAAAAAAGAAAGAGTAAGACCTTGACTGTTATCAGGCCAGATTGGAAAAGTTAACACACAAGAAAAACTATAAATCCGTTCACCGAGTTTATGATATCGAACGAAGAGACGCTAAATTCTACTTCCGCCCTGGAGCGGTAAACCGTCAAATTTCTCCGCGTCTACAGACGTTATTGGTAGAATCCCCAATAAAACATTTTAAAACGTAACAAAACAAATAAAATATACAAGCCTCCCACCTGACGACTAATATCATGTTAGGGATGTAGCAGCACATCGCTTAGAGAGGACACAATAAATTTATTTACCACTGTGGCGGAAATCCTACAAAGTTACACAGATAATCACACAAAAGCCATCCTCACTCGAGGCTCGTACGATCAAAGACAACGAGATCGCTTCTCCCCCCCCCCCCCTTGTGCAGATGGTCCAGATTTGTCTTCTGCGCTGTCGGAGTGCCATGGAGAATGGAGGGAGATTACGGGACTCTCATGCCCAAGAGATGGTGATAGTGGTGAAGTGGCAAATTTCAGGCGGTGAGATTTTAATCAAACAGGACTGTGTAATTCTCATCCATATTCCACCATCGGTTAACAAGCTACAGTTGCGCCGGCACATGTGGGAGTTTAACCCGCCTTTCGTTTTCGTTGTCCGCACCGCTGTTCCTTTATAACAGTTTTTGCTCCGGGCGAACCACTCCTTCCTCTATTTGCATCTCGTACTCAAAACTCGATAAATATAAAATACAAAAGAATTATAAAACCCAAAAAAATAAACAAGAGTTACTCTTACGCTTTCTTTATATGAAAAGCACATGGGAGTGTATCAATAAAAAATAGCAATGATGAAACATTTCAAAAAATATATACAGTCTGTCAAGTTAAAGCGTGGGTGGCTTTACTCGCAGTCGGTAAGGTGTATCGACATGATTTTGGTGTCAAAATATTAAGAAGAGCT
>NC_046660.1:56385988-56391979 GCF_010883055.1 Belonocnema kinseyi
TCGACACCTTGACAAATGTAATTCCATGTAGAAACATGCGTTTAAATAAAATATTTTACCAAAAAAGTTACCCACGCTTTAACTTGACAGACTGTATATAAAGAAAATATGAAAATCATAATATTTCGCCCTCGTTCGAGCCTCGTTTAATTCTCGAATATTTCCTGCAAGAGTGGATGAGCTGTTTACAGATAAATAACAATAAAAACCAGACAAATTAATTTACAGGTGATACTTGCAATATTATAGTACATTATAAATTATCATTCAGAAGGGTATTTATTATTGTCAGGGGAAAAATAATATTCACTTTGAAAGACATATACTTTAAAATTTTCATAAACAAAAGAATTAATAAAAAATAAAACTTTTTAAACCTTTTGCGTTCTATGAAAATATCAAAGTTCCGGTAAAGCAGCGAGTATTGGAGAAGGAAACGCGTATCAACTCTCCCTAGAGAATACCTGCTCCTCAGCTGCTTTCAATAGCCGTTGCTGATGTACTCGTGCCTCTTTTCTCAATTACGAAATACGCGCCCAAGTCTTTATGTCTGAAAATATCAGACTTTGGACGAATCATGCTCTGGTGAAACAATGCTTTGGCGAAAACCTTTCGTACCATTTCACTCACATGCTCTATACAGGGTAAAAATCAATTAACACGTAAAACATTATCTTGCACCCACAAAATGAAAAGTATACTGAGTCCTGTACCTGTGAAGGTCTCAAGGTTTCAATAGTTTCCGATAAGGGGGATGATCAAAAACTGAATATGATTAAGGTCGATGTCCTCCTACAGCCATTGAAGTAGGTTATTAAGTGCAGTCATTGATCCGTGACGGTATACCTTGGAATTATCTGCTTTTTCATCCGCCATTGCTTTCGTATTTATGATAACTGCAGTGCTGCAATTTATGTCTAAAGTCGAAAGTGTGAGTGGTAACTAAGATAGGACCTGGAGTACAGCTATGTGGGAGCCTATCTTCTCCTCTGCTTTAGCAGAATGGTCTCCGATACTAGTACATGCCCGCTGAGTACGGTTTCACAGATAGGATTCAGAAAATTTAATTCTTATATCAAAAAGATTGAGAAGTATGAGATTTTACAACACGAGCATGTCATCCACAGTATCAAAGGCCTTTGAGAAGTGTAGCGAAACGACGATAGTTATCTAATTCTTAGAGTAAATGTATTTATAAAGTTGTTCATAGACGAAGAACTCTAAAGGCTAATGTTAGGCAGATAAGGCGAATATTCGAATTCGGTAATTCAAAGGGAAAGTGTATCTTCGAAGTACGAATATCTGGTGAAGATTACTATAGGAATTAAGTCGAATGCATTCAAGTGAGTCAAATTTATATAATGATTTTCAACAGAAAAATTAATATTGATAGGTAGGTCCATAAACCTGACATGAAGGAACCTGAACCTGGCACGGAGAGACATAGAGCTGGTAGAAAGAGGAGGATCGGCCGGAAAAAAAGACTTTGCAAGAGATCTCAAGTTGACACAAAGAAGAAGTTCGACAGAAAAAGAAAACCTGGCATGCAAATAAGGAAAAAGCTCGTCATTTGGTAAACAATGAATCTGTAAACTCATATCTGCAAGGGAAATCAGAGGATTAAATTTGTTAGGTATATGGGTATTTTATGTATAATTACGAGGTAAAACTCAGCACATGATCATGCAGAAGTTTTATTTCATATTCTACTTTGTGGAGTGTAACGCGCTCTCATACACAAATCTAAAGGAATTACCAAAAAGCAAGTAAAACTTTGCATAACCAAGCATGCTTTCTTTTAAATTTTATTTTTTATCGCAAACACCTTCTGTATTTACCCGTGATAAATTCAACTTAAGCTAAAGTCAAATTGTCATTTGCAGAACACTTAGTTACACAAACTTTCTCTTGTGTCAGCGATAGCGCCACGTGTGAAAAATGGAATTTCCTCGTACCATTAAGGTTAAAAAAATTGTATTTTTTTGAAAAATAATAGTAGAGCAGCAGATAATATAATTTTTCAAAAAGCTTTGCATATTCTTGCAGGTAAATAATTCTGTTTATGCAAGAAAGGAACTTCCGTTATTCAAAGGAAAAAAAAACTAAAAACAGGCAAGATTACGATGCTTTTGTTTCAAGTAATTTTTTTCATTAAGTGAAAAGCTTAAAAATGTTTTTAGAATTATGTGTAGTACATATGTAACGCGATCCGAGAGAAGGGACCTACTGGGCAAAAAGCCGAGAATTCTGACCCTCACTCCAAACAGTGCGACCGTGATTTCCCACTCTCTCCTCCTCCCGTTCACAAGCTGGAACTTGAGTATAAGTTCTTCCATCCATTATCCTGCGCTGCAATTTCTTCTATTTATAACTTATAAATGCAAATTTAAAATTGAATTTTCAAATTTCTAGAATATTTGAATGCACCTAGGGCGCACGCTTCTTGGATAGAGCACTTCGCGCGCGCTTACTTATTCTTTGTCCTTAGAATGCTGGAATAAAAGTTTGTCAAAAAATCTCTGAATTGTTTACTAACATTTTGAAATGTGTATTTATTTTCTAAATAAGCGTACACTAGAAAGCTATAATACTCTCTTCAGAAATACTTTTCTACCTCGCTTTTTTATGTTGAAAATTTGACGAATCTCGCGTCTTTTGGCATAATCTGGAAATTTTTGATATTTGTATATCAATTTCAAAAAATAAATTAAAAACAAGGAGTTCTTCTGAAAAGTGGTTTGAAATAATGATGTAGGAATGTTAAACGCTGAAATTCTTCTAAAAACTTTTATCATACTTCGCTTCGTTTAGCTCAAAATTTGAATTCTCGTTTTTTTCATAATATTTTGGATAAATAAAGCTAAAATGACAAGTCCTATAAAAAAATGGTTTAACCAAATTTTGTAGGAATTTCTAAAAGCTGCATAACCATTTCGATTTTTTTGCGGATTTTCATGTCGTTTAGCTTGAAAATTAAAGTTTTCATTTTTGATACTATGTTTGAAAAATAATACCAAAATATCAAGTCTTATTCATTAGATTTTCAAACCTTTTACTTATTCGTCGTCGTTTGTCTTGAAATTACAAGTTTCGAAGCATAAAATCTAAAAAACTTATCCTATTAAAAAATGCATTTAAAAAATGGTAGACATTTTGAAGTGTTGGACTTTTTATTTTATTCTGTTTCCACGTATCTGTCTTTGTTTGGCATAAAACGAAATATTCTTTGATTGAATAAAATTTTCGATGGATAACCAATGGTCAAAGAATATTCCTTAACAAAGTCGTTTATTCTTTAAGGACCTAAAAAAGTGTGCCAAAGCGCGATTAGATCTGTTAATTTTTTTAGAATTATCGTGTTTACGGACGAACGTAAGGTGTTCCAAAACGTAATGTTTCGTTAAAAACTCCGGTGTAAAATTTTATAAAATTTCTATTCTTTCTCGACCATAAATCATGAGAAAGTGATAAATTATAAAAAAATTTGTATCTATTTTTTTAAACAACTTTTAACGATATATTTTTGTCTCTTTTGTCGTTTTTGAATATATTTTTTATTGTTATTTTTCACTCTATTTTTTACGAATAAAACCAAAATTACGCTTCTCATTAAAAAGCGATTTGTTAAAAATTTGTAAAAATTTTTGTTCACTCATTTTTTTCTTAGCTTATGTCGTTTTTCAAAAATTTATTTTTTTAAATTTCGAATGTGATTTTTTACGATTAAACCAAAAAGACGCGTCCTATCAAAAAACGAATTACGAAAAATGAGTAGCTCTTTCTTAGTCAAATAACTTTAGAAGTTTGTGTCGCTTGTCCAAAAATCTAATTTTTTGTGTGTATTTTTTTACGAATAAAAAAAATTCTACTTTTCATATCGGGCATTGTTTAGCTTAACAATTTTATTGTCGATTTGATTTTTCAAATTTCGTAAATGCTATGACACCAAAATTTGTGTTTAAAGTAAAAAGTCATATAAATAAAATTTTCGGCTTTCTGAGTACTACGAAGGGGCATACATAAAATTTTTGAAACTTAAAAAATTGGCAAAATACTTTTTGAAAAAGCTTTAACTTTTGGAATTTCCATCCAAGTTAGCTGATAAACGAACTAGTTCTTTCTTTCACAACCAGAAAAAGTGTGCCGAAGTACGACTTGATCCGTCATTTTTTTTCAAGAATTATCATGTTCCCGGACGGAAAACATTGCAATTTAGAAATAAAAGTTCGAACATAGATTTGGAAAAATTAAAAGTGCTTATTTAATAAAACTGTGAACATGCAGTTTTTAAGTATTTTTGAGTGAATTTATGAAATTCCTGTAAAAAAATAAACATATACAATAACTGCAAAATCATACGTGTCCCTTTGAACTTAAAATATGCATTTCACATAAATAAAACTTCACAAATAAAATCAGGGAGTTTTCTGGAGGAAATTAATTACATTATAGCTACCCAATCTGTGAAAATAAATTTTTTTAAATCAAAATAATATAAATAAAATTTATATTGGTATCATATTTTATATGTAAATCCAGCATGCATTTTTCTTATAAAATTATATTATTGACGCAAAGTGGAGAATATTTCCGTTTGGTTTTCGCAATCATCAAAGGTAGAGCTCCATGGAGGGAACGTGATAATTAGTGGGGAAAGTGGTGGGAGAAGTAGAAGAGACTGCGCGCCAAGCTGTCGCTCCGCACGCGTTAAAAGACTCTTTTTAAATAATTTCTATCTTGTGAAATAAAACAGATAAAAAATTTCTGACGGCACCCCTAGAAATATCAGTTAAAGAACTTATAGAATCCATGATAATCGGAAAATCGATTTTCGCCTAGCAGGCCCCTTTTTTGTATCAACTCACATATTGTTGTTTTGTATTTGCCAATATAATTAAATATGACTGCCAATACAGAGACCAGAGTATAGTATATAATTCCTATGTTTTCAATCAGGGGAAAAATTAATGGTTCTATTAATGAGGAATTTAGTTAATGGTGTATCGATTAAAGATTCCGCTGTTTTCTGAGCGTATACGCAGTTTATTAAACGTTATCTCGGAAGTTTGAGGTGCTCAGATTGCCAGTCTGAGAAATTTTTAATTACACTTAATAATTTATTCCAAGTAAAAAAATTCCATCATTTGAGTAGAGACTCTTTAAGGGAAAACAAAGCAATTTTAATCAATTGTGCTTTCCTAACAATCTGTTGGACAATCTAAAATTATGAAAGCATTTAAAAGTATTGCGCATACCTTTTCGGATGTGTTAAGCAAGGTTCAAACTCAACAAATTTGTGGGCCTCATAAAGACAAAAAAGATATTCTTTGATGGCCTCGTGTATGGAGATGATCTGAGATAAAGCATTTGTTCATTATTTAAATTTTTAAAATAGTGTTATGACTCTAAACTCTGTGAATGTTGTTAGCGACATACTTTAGAGAAAATAGACGAAAACTTGTTCAGAAATATTTTCTGAAAAAAAATCGTTCCTCAACAAATTATGTGAGCTACGTAGCTTCCCACGAAGTTTTAGTTGCAGGATAGTTGTCGATATTGATGGTATTTTCAAAAAGAGAAATGATTATTTTTCATTAAAAAAATGAATATACGAGGGTAGTTCAATAAGTCCTTAGAATGAAATATAAAAACAATTTTTTTTGGGTAAATTTTTTTTTATTTTTCAACATAATCTCCTTGGAGCTCTATACACTTGGTCAATCGCTTTTCAAGTTTTTTTAATCCTTCAGAAAAGTGCGTTTTCGGAAGTTCCTCAAAATAAGCACATACACAGGCAATGACGTCTTCGTTGTCTGGAAATCTCTGTCCACCGACCCATTTTTTCAAGTTTGGAAATAAGAAAAAGTCACTGGGGGCTAAATCTGGTGGTTACGGTGGGTGTTCGACCAATTCGAATTTTAGTTCTTCAATTTTAGCCATTGAAACGAAGCATGTGTGAACTCGGGCGTTGTCGTGATGAAAGAGAATTTT
>NC_046660.1:56392079-56396831 GCF_010883055.1 Belonocnema kinseyi
ACCGTTGCTAAGGCAGGGGCAGATGTGCCATGAACTGAGTCCAATTCATTTTTTATCTCATATGGAGTTAAACCCTTTAAATGAAAATGTTTGATTAACGCTGTGAACTCGTTTTTTTTCCATTTTTCTTAACGAACAATTTTTTTTTTCAATTGGTTATAAAAACACGTAAACTCAGAAGATGTGAGCCTGTACTTGTTTCAATCTGGTTATTAGTAAAACAAAATAATATTTCCTGAATATTGCCTTAGAAATATATTAAAATTTTGACTGCCTTTAGTTAAAAATATATTCACCTGCGGCTGCTTGTTTTAATGTATCAAACACAGGACAAACTGCAGTTCTTTTCCATTTTTAGAACACTTACCACTGCAAAAGACACATATACCATATAATGTCTTTGAACACAGTCATTTTGAAAAATTTAATATCATTAACTAATCGCCGTTCGCCGCATATGCACATTTTTAGTATAAATATAGTAACAGTAGAATTGATAAGAACACTACTTAAGTAGCAAGCAATAGCCTGTGCAGGATCTTGGAGAGTCTAAAATTTGATGTCATTACCACTTATAAAATCTGATATTCTATGATTACGCTATAATCTATGGACAGATGACCAAATTTTGTGTGGTATTAAGATTATTTTTACCTCTGTTTTGTGCGTTATTCACGCAAGTGCAATTTTAATACGATTTTTTATACTGGCGAGTAACTTTTTAAACATAAAAATGTACTTAGGGTCATCGGTAGAGAAAAAAGAAGTAACAGAAAAACGAAAAGAAATTTGAAATAATATAAACGAGCGCCTACATAAAATAACTTGGGAGACGTTAATACAACTTGAAGATATATAGGACGCATGTGCAATGCTCCAGAAACGCATTGTTGAGAGTCCAACTGAATAGTCTGGCGCAGCAATAGTAAAGAAAAATGCCTCAGGATGCTTTGAGAAGATATGAAATCCGCTTAGCTGTTAACAAAAAGAAAGAAGTGTGTGTAAGAAAGTTGAATACCGAAGGTATTGTGACGATGAGAGAATAACACTATAAAATTAATATTGGAGAAAAACAGCAAAGATAAAATAATAGTTGAATAAAACGTGGATAAAACTAAAGCAAAAAAAGAGAAGAACATGGACAATGCTTGGAAACGAATGAATAACATATTGTGTGGGCAGCTGCGCTAGACAACAAGAATCAAAGTAAGTAGTACATAATTACTCTGTGTTATAAATGGCAAGCGTGAAATAGTACATGGTGTGCCGTGATACGTAGGAAAACCCGTTAGAAAGAATTAATATCTTTGAGATTTATGCTTAAGAATCTTCCAGTTAGACTAAAAAAGTAAAATTTTTAACATTATGATTTTAATGCAATATGCAATATGCACTACATATGCACGTGAATATGAGTCTATTCGAGAAGTGTCCAAGAAACCTTTGAATATTTTTATTATTATCCATCAACATAAATTGCAATAAATTTTATATTGCTTAACAAACGTTACGGATAAAAAATAAAAATTTGCATCGGGGCAACAGAAAATGATTTTCCGAAGGATTTCTTAGCCAATCAAATTAATGGAGAGAAGGTTTCTTGAATACATTATGAGGTTTTCATAACAAAAGGATGTGAACAAAAAGTTAATACAATCTTTTTTAGTTGTAAGTGTAAAAAACAAAAGAAAACCTAATTGCAGAGCCAATGAGATATTTGATTTCGTCACGTCTGCTAGCAAGATGTCTGCACGCCGAAGGCCAAGCAGTAATGCCAATAATTTCGTGAGATAAGATATAATTTTTTTAAGTTGAACAAAAATGACTTTTAACCATAAGTGTATTGAGATATCAGTTTTTCTTTTTAAAAAGCTACTTAATCAAATCATAAATTTCTTAAAATTAGTTTAAATCTTGTAAATTATTAAAAAAATAACTCTTTTTAAATCTAGTATATATTCCATACCATATTTTTTTCATCTGTGAAAACTTAATTTCTTTCTTTTGCTTTATTTAGGAACAATTTTAGTTGCAAGAAGGCTCATGAAGGCTTTCAATTACAATGTGCGGCCTATATACTGCTATCATTTGTTGTTTTAATGATAATGAATCCAATATACAATAAAATTTATTAATTTGAAAAAAAAATATTTCTAAATTTTCCTTTTTCTACAGGGCCTCCTGCGTTTAGAATAACTCATATAGATGACAAAAAAAGTAAAATTTATAATTTTCCAGTATTCTGCAATTAATAAAATTGTTGAACTCATTTTGGCTGAAATCCCAGGAAACTAATCGATTCTTTAACCTTTTTACGAGGGATCAGAAATAAAGCGCTTTAGTGTTAACGCATCTTCCTTTTTAAAACATTCTATTGATATCAACAAAATAACACTACTCTTTTGATACAGAAAACAATACAAATGAGTGCGTAGGGCGCATTTACTACTAGCCGTTTTATATAGAACAGATGTGTCACGTAAAAGCCAAAATTAATGTTGTAGCTTTTCGTAACACTGATTTATGAATAAGATAACTTCATGTAACTTGCGTAGAGTTTTTGAAACCCCGTTCCGAAGATTGCAATTTCCAGTGGTTTGACTTTCCATATTTATTTTTGACCTTCCTCTACCATGATAGCGACGATCCAGCAAGAGTACTAGGTGTCTCTAATATCGCTTATACATTAGGCTGGGGCGGAAAACCCACATTGTGCGTCTAGGAAACACCTGGGTGCGAAAAAATGGCCCAGTCTAATCCGAATTTAGCGCACTTTGAAATTTTGAAATCGGATAATATCTTCGGTCTGTTCTTTGAGGGTGAAATCTCGAAATTTCACTAAAAAACACTAAAATTTAAGGTTTTGCAAAAATGGGCTTAAAATCGATACCGATGCCTTCCAAGGGTGACTTTACGATGAAAAGTCATCAGAGGGTACTCAGAGGTCCGTACCGAGTCACTAAAGTCACCTCATGCCAATCCACATGGAGGAGGAAATGGCTCAAAATTGCGTCTATTCGAGTAAAACGCTTAAATAATTGTGCGGTCCCTGGGTCATGTCTGTCTCCGAGCACACGAGCGTCTGTGCCACCTCTACTCTGAAGCTGCCCCCCCCCCCGGTCACCGGTTTCCTTCTCCCCATCTCATTCCCCTTTCTCTGGTCGAGCGTTGTCGAGACTTTTTAGAACCTGTCAATGGCTCGTACTGTCGGCTCACGCCTAATGTTCATTTACTCGCAGGTGCTAGTTAACGTTGTCGTTGTAGTTTCTTCTTCTCATTGTCTCGTTGTTGCTTCTTTTGGTGGTAGAGATTCTGTCTCTGCCTGCACTCCCCTCTTTGGTTTGTGTGCCACAGCATGTCGAAATTCGCAAAGAGAGACTTTGAGCAGTGCCCTATATTTGGTCCGAACGTTTTGCCAACGAGGGTTGACATTCTGCAATGTTGCAAAAAAAAGTAGTAAGGATGAGAAAATCGCCGCCTTCAAAGAGTACTGCTCTGAATGGTATTTAACATAGCCGCTTGTAAGTGCGTTGGCTTGTCTAGGTGCTCCTGTCCCAAAGAAAATAATGTTCCAGCCGTAAAGCATGCCTTCTATCTTGACCAAAGAGGTAAAAGACTGATGGGAATCGCGAGCGTAGATGTCTCTGAAACAAAAAGAATACATAAGAGAGCAGAACGTAATGTAAAAAGAGGCAGACTTGAACGGGGAGAGGGTGGGGAAAGCGTTCCTACTGCATCGGCCTCCACATCTTCCTCTACGATTGATATGGATATGGATTTAGATTCCATCTTTGAGGAAGGTGAAGGTGATAATCCTCCTCCTGAAATTAAGGTAAAGGTTGATGCTTCTACCGATGATGACGATTTTCACGACATACCACGCAGACTTGTGCAGAGAAAATCATCACAGGCCAGACTTGACTTATCTGAAGCAGCAGTAGTTGCCCAAAGATATGGTATAAGTCAACGGACTGCGGCACATTTAAGCTCGTCTGTATTCCACGCTGCCAATCGAGAAGGTATGATCTTTTCGGCTATTTCTCAAAAAGTACCTGAGTGTCTAGTCATGGGTAAAAGTAAGATAAGGCGCGAGAAAACTAAAATAGGCTCCAAGTTGAAGGAGGAATCACGCCATGAGGATTTTATTCGTCGCTTATACTTTGATAGTCGGAAAGACGAAACATTGACATCCTCCGGATTTATTAACGAGGAACATACATCTTTGGTGGCCGAACTAGGTTCTAAATACGCAGGCCATAACGTCACACCATTGAGTCATGCCCAAGATGAGTGTGATTCTATTTATAATTACGCAACAACAGAACTGAATGGAGGCCTATAGGGGGACAACTTCCAACTTTTGAGACCCTCGATGTTGTAAAGTTTAAACTAGTTTAGTGTGACTTACCTGAGATTGAGCCCACTGATCTCAGCTCAGATCAAAGGTATCTTTATGACATATCAGATGCTATACGGTTCGGAGCATGTTCTCCTGAGCTGGCCCCCCGAAAGATAGGCCCCAACAACATGGCTCGCTGGCTAACAACTGCAAATAGAATTCTGAGATTATACATGTTAACAAAAAGACCCACAAAGTGCAAGTTTTAGTTGAATACTTACCCACAGTATACGAGGGTAGTCACAGTCCTACGGGAAGGCCCGTAGAAGCAAGTACTCCCGAAATCATCAATAAAATCCACGATATGGTGTTGAAGGATAGAAGATTAAAAGTGCGTGAGTTAGCTGAGGCCA
>NC_046660.1:56396931-56407817 GCF_010883055.1 Belonocnema kinseyi
TTCCGAAAACGCACTTTTCTGAAGGATTAAAAAAACTTGAAAAGCGTTTGACCAAGTGTATAGAGCTCCAAGGAGATTATGTTGAAAAATAAAAAAAAATTTGCCCAAAAAAATTGTTTTTATACTTCATTCTAAGGACTTATTGAACTACCCTCGTATTAACCTCAGTAGAATGATTGATTGGGAACAGACAGATGTTTCACTTACCGTACCTCCAGTTTTATTTACACACATTTTATATACACAGTAGCGGTGGAAAGAACTGTTAAAGTGGTAACAGGGGTATCCAGACAAGGCATCGGTTCCGAGGCTCGGGACCGACAGATACGCGCCACACTTCTTTCTCGGGAGACTGTCAACTTATTTGACACTAAAAAAGACTTTGTGGGTATAATTAATGACTCTGAGACTGAAATCAGTACGTTCTACATATGGTTGGTTGGTTGGGAAGGGCGTGGGTAGAGCCCGATCTGTAGCCACCTCCATGTGGTGGGCTCTGGCTCACTCGAAGTAGTAGAACTAAGTGAGCTATGAGCTGCACAAGTATTTAAGCGTTTTACTCGAAAATACGCAATTTTGAGCCATTTCCCCCTCCATGAGGATTGGCATGGGGTGACTTTGGCGATTCGGTACGGATTTCTAAGTACCCTTTGATGACTTTTCATCGTAAAATCACCCTTGGAAGGCATCGGTAACGATTTTAAGCCCATTTTTGCAAAACTTTAAATTTTATTGCTTTTTAGTGAAATTTCGAGATTTAACCCTCAAAGAACAAACTGAAGATATTATCCGATTTCAAAATTTCAAAGTGCGCTGATTTTCGGATTGGAATGGGACACTTTTCCGCAACCAGGCGTTTTCTGCATGCACAATGTAGGTCTTTAGCCTTAGCCTAATATAGATTACCATTGGCTGTTGATAATACGACTTGTTCTTGGATTGGCAAAGGCACATATACATTATGACCGTCACAGAATTTAATTTTCTCATTCGGAGGGAAAGTGTATTTTCGAATTTCGAATACCCGTCGAGAATTCTTACGAGAAGTAAGCCGAATGAGTTCTAGCTGGCCAAGTTCATATTGATGTCCGAAAGAGAATCAATCTTGGTAGGTGGAGCCAAGAACTGGCATGAGGAGGTCTCGATCTGCTACCAAGAGGAGATGCTGCAGGATAAGAAGAACTACCTGGAGAAAAAGCTTTGAATGAAGGAAGAGGCCTGTCAGAAGGAGGATGTCTGTCTGATAAATTCAAAGGATCGCGACGAGGAGAACCAGGAATGGGCTCGTTATTAGGAAAATGCTCAAACTGAGCACTTAAGCCTGCAAGAAAAAACAGATGATTTTCTTTTCAACAATGTACGTTCATCATGTAAAATTTCATGGCAAGGATAATCACATTTAGGAAAGATGCCCGGGGGAACATCATGATAGGTGCATTTTTAATACTAAGATATGTTATTCGAGAGAGATCACGACACAGTTTTATTTTTAACTTTTCTTTGAAAAGTGTGCTAGGCTTTTAAACACGCCTAAAACAAAATTTTCACTTTGCCGAGAAACTTTTGAGCAGCACTGCATACGTGGCATTCGGGCATAATGTATCTGATCACGCATAAACAGAATACATGCAACACAATTAGAAATCTGAATTATTGTAAACTTACGAACATAAGTTTAAATGACTGAAGAAATTTTAAGATATAAATTAGCAGTTATGAAAGTACTGTAAAAAATCTTATTTTTGAAATTTATTGAGATAGTGCCATTCGGCATGCAGAATACTTTTCATTTATCTATTTATGTACAGAGGAATCAGATGAGGATGATCAAATTTCTGCTACTGCTTTAACTCAGTGGATTCGCCAGTTTTGCAATTCAGAAAAATCTTATTTCTTAATCCCTTTTTCATAAAAAATACTTTCTGGATTTTTGCATTAAAAATAAAAAAATAAATGTGCGATAATATTTGAAAAAATTAAGTAGAGTTCGAAGAATATGAGCAATTGTAATGGGCTCAAATTACGTCGGACTAATTGTTATTTGAGGAAGGCTAAGAGAAATTACGTCTTGCGTCAGAAAAATGTTTCTTGGTACACATGTAATTTTCTCTTATATTTGAGATTAAGAGGAATTAAATTTTTTTCATTGCAAATATTCTTCAAGAAAAAATATCCTTTTACGACAACTGGCTGTCTTAAAAATGTGTTTAGAATACGAAAATTAGTTGATAGGCCTAGACAAAATTTACGATAGGCATCAGTAGTTATGAAATTTCGGCTATTCCTCCATTGTATGTTCGACAACCTTCTGGACTAAAAATTTGTAAATTCGGATTTCATGTTTTCAAATTATTTTGAAACATAACAAAACCTGTAGCCGAATAAACGTGGAAATTACCGCACTAACTCAAGATTGATACGGATTTGTAAAAAGTTCCGTAAAATTAGGGACACCTTCAGGTTTAGAATAACAGAATGCTATTAGAGTCTTGCCTCAATTTTCCTGAATTAGTCAGTGAACAGAAATCCAATTTGTAATTAAAAATAGTGAAAATACTAATTTTTTACAGTTTGTGATCTAGGAGCTAATTAAATTTTATTATCTGTTTACATTAGCAGAATTCGACAGACGATAGACAAATTTGTGACGCGAATACTGTTGGACAAATTATTAGTTATGGAAAGCCTAGAATCTGTTTCTAAAATTATATAAACCATATATTATATTTACCGATACAATTAAGGATGATAACCCACAGGAAGATCAGAGTATCAGCAATCCCAGTTTTAGCCAATTTGGGAAAGAAATGATTGGAAAATCTCTATTTTAAAAAAAAAATTGTAAGAATGTCATATATTATTGTTGTTCTTTTGCTTTTATTTTAAAAATAATAAATATTATTCGAATTTTTTTTAGAACATAAGCTTCTGCGCATTTAATAGAATATTATGATTTTATCAATAATAACCAAGTGATTAGAATTGACATTTCATTCAAAGATAACAGTTCTGCAGTGAATAATATTTTGGTATGATTTAAATTTTTTTTATTGAAATAATAATTTCTCTTTTCACAAATAACATTAATGATGCATGATGTCCCTCAAACTACTATAACTGAAAGATCCCTGAAATTAGATAATATCTATTTGATACTATTTTATGTTTTCATAAACAACAACAAAAATTTCCAATGCACAATTGTAGGCTTTTATTCTTTAAGAATGTTTTTCTATTTTTTAAATCATCCCAGCATCATTTCATTACAACCTAAAATAAACTTGTAATTAAAAAATTTTATTACAACTTTTGCTGTAATGAAGGGGTGTTTTTTTAATAGAGAGAAACCTTTTTAAATTATACAGTTCTTATTTTAGATCAAAATTTAAAAGTATTTTCAATCAGATTTTGAGCCAAAAGAAGCCTACTATATTCAAAATCTATAAATTGAAGAATAACAAGATTTAGAATTGTTTTTTGTAAAATCGGTCCCATGATTTTTAATACCTTGATATAAATAATATGCGAAAATCATACGAGATAAAAGATTTACAAACGAAGTAAAGTAATATAGTTTTGTATTAACCCTTTAAACTAATAGAATACTTGTTTATTACAAATTTTTATTTTTAGTAATTAAAAAAAGTTTTAATATTAAAGAAGCGTCTCCACAATTTGTTTGCGGAAAGTATACGCATACTATTTGAGAATAATATATGGCAAGAAAGTCCTATTATATCTTTTTTGGTTTGAAGTTATTTTAGGCTTACCGTGAATGGCACTTACCTTAACACTGTTATCTCGAAAAAAATTACATAGCTAACTTTGAGTGTAAACATTAAGAACTTTCTCCGCAGTTCAAAAACTGCAAGAAAACCTTGTGTATTTTTTTATCATCCATCGACTTTACTCGCAATAAATTTCATATTTCATGACAAATGTAACCTATAAAATATAAAAATTTGTATCGGGACGGAATAAAAGATTTTCCAAAGAATTTTTTAAATCAATTTTACTTTACTTAAAAAAATAATCGATTAAATCATAAATTTCAAACAGTTAGTTTAAATCTTTTTAATTAAAAAACAAAAAATAAATATTCTGATATCTTGTATATATTTAATGTTTTACTTTCTTGATAATAGATTTTATGCTTTCACGATGATTCATTTTGATAAAAAGAGATATTTCGGGTTTTACTCGTGTAAAAAACTACGATTTGTTTGCCGACGTTTCGTGAACATTGCAGTTCACATCTTCAGGGCTGACCTGACTTTCTTATTTGTAAAAACTTAGTTTCATTTTTTTTTCTTTATTTAGGAATAATTTTAGTTACAAGAACGATGGAATATTGGTGTGACTCAAAAAGGTTTAGAAAGGCTTTTTAATGTATTTTTAGCCTATATACTTTTTCCAGTTCTTGTTTTAAATCTAATAAATCAAATATATTTCACAATAAAATACATCAATACGAAAATTATTTCTTTTGACAATTTCCTTGTTCAGCAGTGCCTTCTGCGTGGAGAATTTACCATATAGCTAATAGAAAAGTAAAATGAATGATCTTCCAACATTCTGCAAATGATAAAATTGTTGAACTTCGTGCAATTCAAGGAGATTAATCGATTTATACAAATTCTTCTAAAAAATCAAAAACTAAAAGCTTTAGCATTAACGCGTTGTCCTTCATGAAATATTTTATTTTTACGAAGAAAATAATACAATCACTGTTGTACATTTTCGCAACACGAATAACAAGATAACTGCAAGTAAGTTGCGTACATTTTTTCAAACCCGATTCCGATGGCTCTAGTTCCCCATTTTTCACCTATTTTATTTAAATTGAATTAATTTTTTGAGTACTGTGGTTTAAAACCTCTACTCTATAGTTGCGTGTGATTATGAATCTGAGTCCCACTGGAATTTCTCGAATTTCATCCTTTGTCAATGGGATAATCTGGCCGCTTCCCATTTTTATTTTTACCCGTCCTCTACCATTAGAGCGAAGATAAGATGAATAGATTCCAACAAGAAAACTTGGTGTCTCTAATATTGCATATACATCATCATCGGTTGTCGACAATACAATTTGTTCCCAGTTTGGTACGGTTACATATACATTATGACCGTGACGTAATTCAACTTTCCTTTCCGTAGGGAAAATATATTTTCGAAGTTCGAATTCCCGCCGCGGATTCTTAATGGAAGAAAGCCGAATAAATTCAAGTTTGTCAAGTCCAAACTGATGTCCAAAAGAAGAATCAATCTTGGTAGGTGGGGCCAAGAACCTGCTATTCAGAGATCTGGATCTGGTACGATGAGGAGGCACTGCAGGAAAAGAAGAACTGCCTGGAGAATAAGCTCTGACTGGAGTAAGAGGCCTATCAGAATAAGGATCTCTGTCTGATGAATTCAAAGACTCGCCACGCGGAAAATCAGGGATAGGCTCACCATTAGGTAAACAATCAAACTGAGCACTTGAATCTACAGGAAGAAACAAATCATTCTTTTTTTTAACTCGGTGTATCATGCATAATAAAGTGGTAAGTTGGAACATATTTAGGGAAGGTGAACTATAAAACCTATTGACAGGATCACGTAAAAGGTTTATATAGAATTTTTCTAACACAATCAAAAATCTGAAACTTTCTAGAAAGATAAACGTTAGTTTAAAAGTCTAAAGTAGAGACTGGTCTTAAATTACGTAACGGATAATTGCCCACCGGCAGACCACAGCCCCCCCCCCCCCCTTGACAATAAAACTGCACAAAATCTCACAAAGTCTAACACCTTGCTCTCTTGAGCTGCTGCGTAATTTAAATACGGTGTCTTGTATTGTAAAATGATGAAATCTGTATCCAAACCAATGTACACTATTTTTATAGAACTGATATGATTTCGGAAATGTAGAAAGTTATGTACCAATACAGAAACCTTTAGAATTTGTAGGGTACTATTCTAGAAGTCTCGAATGTTCACTATGCCGAGGGTGATCAAAAATCTAATTTTAATTTGTGAAAAGTTAACAATCTAATTTTCGATATTTTTAGAGATAGTGCCATGTTTCATGCTGAAACCCTCCATTTCTTTATTTTATTAAACAAGAATCAGACAAATATAATCAAATTTCTGTTTCTACTTTAACTTAATTTATTATCCGATTACGCAATTCAGAAAAATTTCGCTTAATTGGGAAATTTTGTTTTTAATTCCATTTTTTACCACAAATACTTTCAGGATATTCTCTGTAAAAATTAAAATTATTTTTGTTATCATCTTTGTCAAGCTTGAATGGAGTTTGAGAAAGATAAAGAATTTAGATGAACTCGGATTGCTTCGGACAAATTTTTATTTACGAAACCCAAAAGCTCTTTGCATAATGATGTAGTATGGACACCATATATTAGATTCGTATATTCACCAATAGAATTAAAGATGACGACCAAAAAAGACACCAGAGTATCAAAGATTCTCATTTTATTCATTTAGGGAAAAAACGGGAATTTGTTTTCATGAAAAATTTAGTTATCACTAATTTTGAAAAATAATCTAGTATTTCATTAGAATTTTTATTGCGATATCTTAATCCTGATATCATAATCTGTATGTCCTTAAATTCTTATTTTGAGATACTGATCTTTATATATTATAATTAATTCCAGGGTAAGAATTTGATTAGTTTAATCAAGAATTCAAAACAATAGCAATCTTCATTATTAGCGCTATGATATGATTCTAAATTTTTATCTGAGTTTATTTTTAAATAATTACAAGTATTCTCTAGATCCTCCAATGGTTTCTTGTAAGATTTAAACACACAATGAAAAAAATGTTTGGGTTTATATATATATATATATATATATATATTTAAGATACCCTGTAATGGCCTCTAAAGCATATATGAATATTTATATATGTGTCAGTACGCGGCTGTAAACTTCTTTCAAATAAGTAATGCTATTATTTAATTAAGATAACAAAATAATACCGCCTAACTCAATCTGGGATTCTTGGACTTGCATAAAAATAATATTAATATTGAGAGCCTTCCTCTTTGAATATTTATAAGAGATTTTAATACTAAGTAAAAGGAAGAAAAACATAAAATTATGAACCGTGCAGGAAATTTCGATCAACTAAAAAGTAATTCATCCATTTAAATTTTCTGTACAACATGGGGAGAACCTTAAGAATTTAAAACTAAATAAAAAGATATAATGTGAAGCAGACACTATATTTGTACTCTTTTAATTGCATAATGTACTTCCTAACCTTTTCCCAGCATTTATAATTTGTTATCATTCAATCAGTGTTTGAAAATTTGCAAAAAGCGACAGTAACAAAAAATTGATTTAAATTTTTCACGATGCTATAACTTAAAGAGGGATGAATGCACAAGCAAAGTGTTTATTTTCAAAGCATTTTTCAATCCCTTTTACTTTAAACCTTTTGGAAAAACTTTTCGTGTTTCGAATGTGGTAACCACAAGGGGTAGTCAACAAAAGAAAACATTATTTTCAATGAAATAACTTTAGCACATAAAAAAATTGTTTTTTGCATAAACTATATTTTTGAGAAATAAGGGGAATATTCTGTTACACTCTGCATCTTCTCTAGCTCGATAAATTAACAATACTTGCTATTTTTGGCAATTTCATAATTTTTCTTTAATTTTTTTAGCAAAATGTAATTTGAGAATATTTTTGGTCATCGAAACCATCGCATTCTTTCTTTCATTATTTAGCTTCGTTACAGTCATTTTTTGAAATGTTCTGACTTTCCCGATTAAATCTGTAATCATATTAAGATGAGTTCATGCAATCTAGTTAGTTAAGTAACAAAACTGGACTAATTACTAATCTAAGCAAAAAAAGAAGATTTTGACTAATTCCTAGAGTGGTTTTACCCCCTAAATTTTGTGAGATTACAAAAGGAAGTTTATAATCCTGACGAAATCTTAAGACAGGGATGATTGCTTATACAAGTTCGATTATTTCCCCATTGTGCGTTTGATAACTTTTTGAGTGAAACTATGATAGCTTGGGTTTGAGTGTTATCCAAATATTTTAAAACATAAGAAAATTTGTATCTGAACCAAAGCACAAATTTTGTACCAATGTGGACTTATTTCGGATCTGTAAAATGTTTTCGATATTTCCGAAGGATTTTGATGCGCTGAATCTCAATTCGAGCTCAAAATTGCTCCTATACGTCAGATTTTTAGGATGTGCTAACCTAAAAGTGAAAAAAACGCGTTTTTAGCTGTTTTTAAGGTTATGTAACTCGACAAGAAGGATGTCTGCAACAAAAGCTAAAATGGAATTTGAAAGCACTAATTATTCCCTTTCCAACCAACCTGGATTTATTAGGATATCTTTATTTTTCACCAAAATATAGTCATTAAAAATTTTTTATTTTGGAATTTTAACTTATTCACGCTGAGGTGTTCATATTTATACAACGCATTCTCTATTGCTGATGTTACAACACTTTTTCTTGAAAGATTATCTCAGGGGTTTTCTAGGGTGCCCTTCTTATTGCCGGTGTAACTCCTTTGTTATAACCCCTATAAGGTCCAATATAGCGGCCACAATTTAGGGCTTTAAAAAGAACAAAAGATCCCACACAAGATACCAACAAAAAAGCGTACAACCCGTTTGGAACCAAACTTTGCACATTGATAAAACAAATAAAAATATGGAACCCATGTCTTATCATTTCTATGGAAACCTCTTCCCACTCACCTAGTAGCTAATCCACCTAACCCAGGGAACTGCGAGTTTAATCGGTTGTACTTCTTGAAATAATTAAATTCCACAAAACAAGTGGGCTTACCCTGAAATAAAATTTTTCAATTTAGCGTATTAACCCATTAACGCCGACATGGTATGAGATTGTCCCTTAAAAACGTTATCTGATGTGTTTTCAGGGGTTCCTTTTCGATTTCCTTAGGTTTTTGTTATAACTCCTAGAAGTTTATATTATTATTTCAGCTTACTAAGGCAAGATTCAATATTTTCCAGCCACTCAAGGCTGCACTAGTGATTGTCCAGCTAAGCAAGAAAGTACTTAATTTTCCCCAGCCAATTAAGGCCATGTGACGAGAGGGTAATATGACCATACCTGGTCTTCAGTTTTTCTTTCCCTACTTACGTCTAAACGAAATGAGGTGTCGCTCTGAAAGTTTGGGAAAAGAAAGAGAAGGTAATAGAGCCCACGTCTCTGCTTTATACCTGTGGAATTTTGAGAAAAAAATTTTTTGAAGAAAATACCAGTGGAAGTTTTCTTTCCCAACTTACGTCCACACGGAATGAGATATCGTGTTAAAAATTTGGCACGATAAATAGAAGGCATGCAAGAATATATCTCTGGTCCTAAATAATTAGAATACTGAAAAAAGTTACTATTTTGGAGAAACACCGACCGTGCTTTCGTCAAACCCTGCAAGCAAATTGCAATGTTGTCAATGGGCCAGTTATGAGGTTTATATTGATCAAAGTGGGACAAAACAACAAAAATCGCTTACGAACATTATACACAAATAATCCAACAACTAATGTTTGCACTTTTGATGCAAATAAACAAATTGAAATCATTAAATTGCACGTGTCTGACATACATATCAGCTGTTTCAGAGCAGGACTAGCGCAGCGAGTAGACAATTTCGAACTTCTACGGGTCTGAGGGTAAAACAGATTCCATGATTGCCGACAGAGAAAGTGAGAGGTCAAACTTCTGCTGTAAAGACTGAATGCGTCCGTAGATAATAAGTATTTTCATAAATAAACCTTTTTCTTCCACCATCTCTTTGCAAGGCCGCAAAAGATCCTTTAATATTTATAAACATTTCCCGAAACAAATTTACGCGTTATTCAAACTTTTATTTTTCGATATGGATGAAAAAATATTGATCTTAGGACTGACTTGATCAGCTGTTATACTCATCACATGGCCTTAAGGCAACACTTTGGATTTCCCAGCCAATTATTGCAAGCCTTTGGATTGTCCAACCAATAAAGGCAAGACTTTTTATCATCCTGCCAGTCAAGACATGATTTGAATCGTCCAGCCAGCCAAGGCAAGTTTTAAAAGGGCTCAACTAGTTAAGGCAACACTTAAGATTGTCCAGATAAGCAAGGAAGTACTTCAGATTTTCAAGTCAATTAAGACAAGACTTTAGATTGATCAGTTAATCATGGAAAGACTTGGAATTGCCCAGCCAATAAAGACAACACTTTCGATTGCCCAGCTAGTTAAGGCAAGACTTGGGATTGTCGAGCTAAGCAAGGAAGTACTTAATATTTTCCAGCCAATTAAGGAAAGACTTTAGATTGCCTAGCCAATCAAGCAAAGACTTTGAATTGCCTAGCCAATTAAGGCGAATCTTTGTATCGTCCAGCTGATCAAGGCAAGACTTACGACTGCCCAGCTAGTTAAGGCAAGACTTAGGATTATCCAGCCAGCCAAGGCAAGACTTACGATTACTTATCTAGTACAGGGAGTTAGTCCTTCTGTCTCTAGGCTTGCTGCCTAAGCTATACAGCAAGTTTTCCATAACGGAGTTTAAAAAAAAAACACTAAGGATCATTTTATCATTTGAATGAAAATTTAATGTGATCTTAGGAAGGAAACTATACGTAAAAAAAAGTTTAGATAGGTAGGTGGGTCCTTAGTTAATAACTAGCTAGCTTGGTGAGTATGTGAATTTAAAAATAGATAGTTTCGTAGGTAAGAAATCAGATCGGTGGGTACAAGGATACATAGCTCGGTAAATACGTAGATAGATACAAGGGTAGTTCAATAAGTCCTTAGAATGACCAACAGATGGCGCGCGAATCGCTCCAAATCATCTGTTTTCAGTCAGCACCACTCCCGACTAGATATAT
>NC_046660.1:56407917-56423591 GCF_010883055.1 Belonocnema kinseyi
CATGGCACATCTGCCCCTGCCTTAGCAACGGTTTATAACTGGGTAAATGAATTTGAGCGTGGTCGTACATCAATAAGTGACGAACCACGTTCAGGAAGGCCCTTAGAAGCAAGTACTCCCGAAATCATCAATAAAATCCACGATATGGTGTTGAAGCATAGAAGATTAAAAGTGCGTGAGTTAGCTGAGGCTGCAAGGATATCTATAGGTGCAGTTGTTTCAATTCTACATGAAAAATTAGGCATGAAAAAGCTATCGGCAAGATGGGTGCCGCGTTTGCTCTCAGCTGAGAATAAACGCAATAGAGTGGTCGCCTCTGAGGATCTTTTGGCACGCACAAGTGGGAATCGTGAGGCATTTTTTCGTCGATTTGTGACTGTGGATGAAACACGGATACACCATTACACTCCTGAGACAAAGGAACAATCCAAACAGTGGATTTCCACAGGCGAACCAGCTCCAAAGAAGGCAAAGACCGTAAAGTCAGCTGGTAAGGTTATGGCTACAGTTTTTTGGGATGCACGTGGAATTATACTTATTGACTACATGGAAAAGGGTAAAACAATCACTGGTGAATATTATGCATCATTATTAGAGCAGCTGAAAGAAGAAATTTTAAAAAAACGACCACATTTGGCGAGAAAAAAAATGCTCTTTCATCACGACAACGCCCGAGTTCACACATGCTTCGTTTCAACGGTTAAAATTGAAGAACTTAAATTCGAATTGGTCGAAAACCCACCGTATTCACCAGATTTAGCCCCCAGTGACTTTTTCTTATTTCCAAACTTGAAAAAATGGCTCGGTGGACAGAGATTTCCAGACAACGAAGACGTCACTGCCTCTGTAAGTGCTTATTTTGAGGAACTTCCGAAAACGCACTTTTCTGAAGGATTAAAAAAACTTGAAAAGCGATTGACCAAGTGTATAGAGCTCCAAGGAGATTATGTTGAAAAATAAAAAAAAATTTACCCAAAAAAAATTGTTTTTATACTTCATTCTAAGGACTTATTGAACTACCCTCGTAAGTAGGTATGTGTGTGGGTAGGCAGGTATATTCCTAGGTAAGTTTGTAGGTAGGTAGGTAGATAAGAATATGAGTAGTCAGATAGGTAAGTGGTAAGTTTGGTAGGGGTGGTTTTCACCCCTAGGAATAAGCTCCCGCAGAAATGAAAAGACACGGGTTCCATATTTTGTATTATTTTATCAATGTGCAAAGTTTGATTTAAGACGACTGTACGCTTTTTCTTGGTTATTTTGTGCGAGATGCTTTGGTCCTTTTTAAAGCCCTAAATGGTGGCCGCCATATTAGATCTTCTAGAGCTTATAACAGAAAACTGACACCGGCATTAGAAAGGACACTCTCAAAAACCCCTGAGATAATATTTGAAAGAAAAAAATATCGTACCGTTAGCAATTTATAATGATGCCGCCGAGCGATATTTTTCGATACTGAGATGATACCGATACGATACTCCCCTTCCAGTCTCGGATTTGTACCGCTCGGTTTTGTGTCGCATCAGAAAATATTGAAAGTGTTGTCTCGTATCGGTATCGTATCGGAATTCCGAGACAAAATTACCAGATGGGATTTTCCTCGTTCACAATAGGAGAGAGTGTAGGGATAATCGTGTGGCTGGCTGCGGGTACCGAAAAAAGGAGCTGAGGGAAGGGATGCAAGGAGCTTAATCCTTTGAGAAAAGACCTTGAAGGAAACAGAGATATTCCTCAACTTCTATTTGAAACAAATCCTATTTTATATTTTATGTTTGCTTATTTATTTATCTTATAATTAGTGAAAGTTTCAGAGTTATTTGAAAGTTTTAAAATGATTTAAAAGTAATTTAAATCTTGAAAATATTGCAATAAAGTTTTAACAAAAATTACATTTTTGTAGATAGCTAACAACACATTTAGAAGCTTTTCAAGCGTTCTGAAAGGTTTCAAGAAAATGATGAATTTTCTTCAGTTTCCTAAACATATTTTATGATTAATTTTAATTTTCTCATTTGAAAAACAACCATTTTTTAATATTTCAAAAACTTGGCCCAAAAAGAATCTGAAAGATTTTAAGGTATTTTTTAATTTTGCAGTTATTTTAATTTCAGGAGAAATTCAAAATATTTAAATAAATACTTAATTGTCAAAAAACATTTTAAACAATAAAAAGGATTTCACTAAATGTCGAAACAAATGTAGAAGGTATAAAGGCAATTTTTGTAATTTTTTAATTTTATCCATTTTTTTTAATCGAGTTAGTTCCAAAGACTTTTAAAAATTTTTCACAAGGAGTAAATTTCCAAAGATAGAGAACAAAAAATTTACAAGCCTTTCACGCGTTTTAAAAGATTTCAAAAGAATAAAAAAGTTTCTGAAGTTTTCTAGAAAAATTCTTTTTCTTTTTGAAAAATAAATTTGACGAGAATATTAAAAAAAGATTTCAAAGTATTTAAACACATTTACAAACTTTTCATAAAATGAATGTGAAAGTAAAAATTTGGATTATTTAAAAAGATATTAAGATTTTTTCGACGTTTTAAAAATATTATATGGTTATTTTTTATTTGAAGAGAAATAAGAAAAACTTTTAACTAAAAATTTACATTTTTTAATATTTTAAAATCAATATTTTAAACATCGTTGTACAAACTACGCATTTTTGTACATCTTGACTTTCAATACACCGCCAAAATACAATGATTTCTCATCTACAAATCTTCGGCCGCTGCTCATGAAAGTCAGCCACGGAACATTAAAGAGGGTGGCACAATGGCCAGTTCCTTGGACTCACGGTACTGCACCTAGATTCTACGCCTTCAGATATAGACACCTGGATATACGTAAAAATCAATTGATATCAATTGTGTCGTCCCCACGCTTTCAAGTTTTTGGTTATCCAATTTTTGGTTCTGATCACAATAGAATCTAACATATATAAACCCAAGATCTGAATCAAAAGTCAGTCTAACATCGAATTTCAAAGCGGGCGGAAGCTCTGCCCTAGTGTAGATCGAAGTAAATCTTAAAACTATTATATTAATTAAAAGATTCCTGTTATTTGGAAACTATTTCCAAATTGTCGAAATACAAATTTCAAAATAAAAGTAGAATCAGTGTTGTGCTTCGGAAATTCAATCGAATTGAAGTCGATTAGAATTTAAATCCCTTTCAAATAAGTGAAACCTTATTCAGAAGATCCCTTTTGACAATGCCATTGTGAACCTTAATTACCCCTGAGCACCAGTGGGAGAGTCGAGGCTACCTGCATACTACAGGCACCTTTGAAAATACCTGTTAACGTGTAACCACCAGCACGACTACCTGAATCCTACCAAACCAACGACAATCCCTGTTTCGAAATCCTAGATTTCGTTCAAAAACGAGAAACCTTTTAAATAATTATTTTTAACAAGGTAAGTTTCTGCCTTTTAGGACATAACAGATTTGTGGAAATGTTTAGGTGCAGTTTCTGTAATTTTTAAAGTTTTTCATAATTTTTTACAAAAATTCGAGTTACTTTACAATATAATAACTAATTTTAGAATTCTTGAAAAGATTAAAAATATTCTCAAACTTGAAAATGTTGCCGAAAATATATAAAATATTTCAAAATTTCTTCCAAATTTCTAAAAGTTCTAAAGCTTGAAACGTCAAACTGACCAATTATTCCACAGATTTTGTAACATTTTATAAAATAAAGAAAATTTCTTCACATTTTCTAAATTCATTTCTAACGTATTTGCAATCGTTAGATATATTTTTATGTTTTCTGTGAAATCGTAGACAAAAATTGGATGTATGCTTTAAAATCAAAATGGTAATACTGATTATCCTGATCTGATATATACAAATGTGCTAATATCTATAATAGGTTATTATTAGAAGATTTGTTTCTGTCTTAATAAAATTCAATTTTATTTTCTTGTGAGTTTTTTAATTTGCTTATATTAATATTATCTACACAATTATTGAAAAATATGGAAAATCTAATCACAAATTCACTAATATTCTTATCATCAAAACAAAAAATAAGAAATTGACATTTTACGGAAAAAATCAGTAAAAGATTTCTATCAAAAACTTACTTTTAGAAAAACGTAACTTAAAAGTAACAGAAAAAAAGTTATTGAACACCGTTTTGATAAAAAATGGGTTTATTGCATACAAAATGAATAACAAATTAATTTCCTATTGTGGTACATGGATTGGTTTGAAATATAATTTTATTATCATTCACAATTTTAATAACATTTTAGTTTAGCGATATTTTTTTTAATTATTATCATTCAATCACAAAAGAAGTAATATGAAATCTCTTATTTTTAAGGAATTTTAGGAAAAAAATGCCTCTAATACTGTTATAAGACAGATATTACAATCTTCAATTTTTATTTTATCAAAAAAAAATAATTTGTTTGTTATTATCATTCAACATACCTATATTTCGAAAACAAGTTTTTATTTTTGTAACAAATTGAAAATTTCATTTCTAATCGATATTCAAAGCTAATTTTGAAAACCCATGAAATTTGTATCTGCAAATTCTCTGTCGTTTTTGTCGGAACTAGCTAAGTATTTGACATTAAACTTCATTTACCTGTATGCTCGCGGTTCATATCTTCATAGTTATTTTGTCTGAAAGAGAATATTTTTCATGTTCTTAACATTCAAAATTAATGCATTTTTTGTTCGTTGTTTTCTAATCTAAAACAGTGAAAAAATATAATAATATGATATCATCTGCTATCTGGCTCTCTAGTCTCAGAATCATGAGACGATACGAGAGATATATCGGTTCTCCGATACCAAAACGATACGATACGATTTTTCGATAGGATATCGAAACAGTCACGTATCGAACGGGATCACTAGCAATTTAGGATATCTTGAAAACCTGACATAGAGGAGCAATTTTGAGCTCGGATTTGAATTTAAAGTATCAAAATCCTTCGAGAATGTTAAGTCTGGTCTTTGGCTTTAAAATTTTTCGGCCTGTGTTATCTGAATATTGCAGTTTTGTGGTTCAGTTTTGTGGTTCTGAAACTCAGAAAAATTATGTTTCAATAGGGAATATTTTCTGAATTCCATTCTAGAACAAGAATATTCTAAATTCCTCAGGCATGAATTCATATTCAATTCGTAATCATTCCAGACAAACTCGAAAAGAGTTTGAAAAAGAAAAGCAGTTTGGGTTAGCTTCGGGTAATATCGGACAACTTCTTGTTCGACGCAAAACTCAAATATATTTTAAGAATTATATATAGTACTTATGTTAGAATTAATTAAGGATGACCATTAAAATGAACAGCAGGGTAGAAATGATGTGCATTCTTTTTAATCAGGGGAAAACAAATTAAAGCGTTTATTAAGAATTTTGTTAAAACTGCAGATAATGGTAATTCCGGTGTTCTGTTAGCGTATATAATCATTATCTTACTTGTTATTGCATAGTGCATAGGCGACAAGCTTCTTCTTCTGAGATATTGATATTTACAGTGTGGGCATCTGGTACTTTTTCTTTTAGAAATGACACAAGTGCTTAAAAAAACCGGATATTTTGAAAAAGGAGGCGATTAAACCTAATTCGGAAGTTTGTATCTGAACTTTGAAACTTTGTAATTTTGCGAAAAAAAATTTACAAGTTAAATTGATTTAGACGCAATTGCGAGTAAGTCTAAAGAAAGAGGAATGTTCCAGCGACAATAGGTCAAACGTTATAGCCCCACAAAGGTAACCGCTTTCGGCCTTTTTCTCAGGAAAATTACTCTTGTCCAGTCTTCTCAAAATACTTCACTTTTTCGTGAAGCTACATAAATAGTAGAAGGGAAAAAATTGTAGGGCGGAAAATTCTGCGTAAATATAAAAAAATATAATCTTCTAGTCCTTATATATCAAGAGGTATTACTTTTTCGAAAAAACATTCTTTTTTCTATATTGTGCCATTTATAGCGATAAAAGTTTTTTTAGCTGCTAGTTTCGTACGTATCCTACAGAAAAACTTCAACAAAATAAATGAAAAAGGAATCAATTCCATTTACAAGGCTCTGTATGTATTGGAAAATGTACCTCCACCGTATTTGTGGATCTTGATGTCATTCATGCATTTGTGGTTGATTAAAAATTCATTTTTTCCTATTTTCTATTAAAAATTAATCGATTGTTCATCAATTGTTCAAGTGATACGCTTCAATCTACCATTGTGTGTGACTTCAAAATGCTTAAAAAGGCTTTCCAATATATTTGTAGTCTGTATACTTTTACAAGTTCTTGTTTCAAATCTAATAAACCTAATGCTTTTGAAAAACTGATAACTTAGTCACAAATGTACTTCATATTTTTCACATACGAAAGTTTTGCCATTAGGAAAAAATACAAAAGTGAAGTTTTTATAAAAATGGTTTTTTGTCATTCTCCAGCAAAGTTTTAATTTATTAGGCAAATCTGAGAGTTGTGTGCAAATGTACATAACTTAAGAGCTAAAATGTTAGACTAATAAATCTTACTGAAAATTTCAAAAAATATATACATTAAACTGTGTTCTGGCTAAAATATTAAAATAAGTTACATTTTTGTTTTAAAAGTTTCAAAGAATCTTATTACTTGTGCTTAACATAAGGTCTCTGGAAAAAAAGTCTATGGTTTAAACAATGAAAAGGATATTATCAATTTTGAAACTAGTTTAAAAATAAATCCTGAAAGTCTGATAATGGCTGAAAAATTTGAAACATTTCCAGTAGTTTTTCGCAATTGTTCCGTGCATCAACAAAAACATGAGTAATCCTTTTACAATAAAATTTGCAATATATTATAGGAATTATTCTTAGCGAAACTGAAGTAAAATACATATGTCACTTATTTGAATAAAATGTAGCTTGAATTTTAATTAGCGGTATAGAACGAAGTATAATATTTTAAATAATCTAAATCTGATTCCAAATCTAATTTTTCATATGTCAATTTTTTAATTGAAAACAGAGAAAAAATTATCCGAAATTTTGTTTAATTTGTGAAAATTAATTATTAATCACAAAGACATATGAATTTTAAGCAGATTTATAAAAACTTATGGGAAGTCATGCAATATACGAAATGTCTTGTAAGTTAAGGTTTGTAGGACATTTTTAGGAAAATATGAATATTTTAAATATTTGTTACCATATTTCATTGGCAGTTTTTTGGTCGTGTAGTGTAGCTTATAGGAGGCAAATTGATCACGCAGAAGCCGCGTATCACACACTATTTTTTATCACGCCAGTCGATCGTAACAGCAAAAATGTCACAGAGTTCTAGTCTAAAAACCCGATAAGGGATACAATCCAATTCATTTTACGCTAATCCATTGAAATCCAATTTATTACAATCAAATTCATTCCATTAAAATTCATTCCACTACATTCCAATCCAGTCATTTTTGATAAAATCCAATTCATTACAATCTAATCCAATTTATTTTACCCGAATCAAATTCAATCCAATAAAATTAATTTCAATCCAAACCATTCCAATTTAATCGAATCAATTTCAATTTAATCTCATCCAATTCAATTCACTTTGATCCAATGAATTTCAAACTAATCCAATTAGTTCAAATCCAATCCAAATCAATAACAACTAATATAATCCAATGCAATCCGAGGAATAGCAACCAATCCGATTAATTTCCAGTAATTCTAATCTAATAAAATTACAATCAGAAATACATTTATCCAATCCAATCTACCCCAATTCCATTCATTCTAATCCAATCCAATTCACTCCAATCCCATTCATTCCAACTCAATTAAGCATAATCCAATCAGATCTATTCCAATCCAATTAATTCCTACGCAATTCATTCTAATCCAATCCATCCCTCTATGTACAATTCAGTCGAATTCATTTCATACTAATTCACTTGAATCCAATGCACTCCAATACAATCCCATCTAATCCAATTTATTCCACTTATCGTAACATAAAGTTCATATATAAATGCTCATCATCCAATCAGTTCATAGTCTTAGTTCTTTTATCTATTAAAATCTGGTAAGACGCTAAAAAATCTTTTGCACTTCGAGATGAATAACACATTACATTAAGTGAATATGATTTTGTTACTTTACCTTGAGAAAATCTTTACGAAAATAAAAGCAAGCTTATGCGCTAAGTATCAGAATTAATGACAAAGCAAAACTTTTAATCAAGAATATCTTTTTATATTTAAAATTTGTTTATTAAAAGTGATTATTTAGGTAATGGAATTTTTAACCCTTAAATTAATTATAAATTGTAAATATCATGATCTCACAAGTACAATCTAGGTAGCTAAGACATATAAAATAACAATTAGGGTACAGCATATATGCGCTAATGAATCGTCAGAATCTTCTTTCGTTACAGCATTAACTAAATTATTTATTGACGCAGTTATCAGTTTTTTCTAGAGTTTTCAGTTTTTTTCTTTTCCAAAATCAGTTAGTTTTGTCCGATATAATTACGTTTTTAATTTGTAAATTCATTCCGCTGGAACCTAGAATGCGTGTGTAATGAAAAATGGATTTCGGAAGAAATGTCCTATTGGTACGAAAATTTTCTGAATTTCAGAACAAAACATTACATTGATTTAAATGGGTGCAGAAATGTCCTGACCTTTGTCCGAATCTTGCATAAATCAATATTTTAATAAAGGACCTTACCATGCCACTTTTTTAAATGTTATCTCTATTGATACAGAATTTTTTACAACTCCGAAATGATTCCGAATCTGTATGAAAGGTGTGCACTGTTTCGTGTACAGATTTCATACTATTTCGACACAATAATAATAATAATAATAATACTAATTCTCTTGCTATCCCTGTTTGATCTTAAATGGTGTCAAACATACAATGGGGTAATAGTCTATGTTGTATAACTAGTAATTCCAATTAAAAATTTCTCCGTGTTTGTGAAACTTAGTTCGTACTCCTTCAGCTTCCAGGATTTCTAATTGAGTTGAGCGTATTATTTGTAGGCGTGGTAGAAGTACAAAGGGACGAAATTTCAAAACTACAGATTTTATCGTATCATCCTGTTTTTTTGCATATAACCTAGATGATAAGTGATGAATACGAGGTGTGTTCAAAAAAATAAGGTGCTTTTATGGTTTTCTCAAAAAATATTCATTTATTCCTCAATATTTATGTTGTCCCCTTCAAAGTAATCCCCCTCAGATATAGTACACTTGTGCCAACGCTTTTTCCAATCATCAAAGCACTTCTGATAATCATTTTGTGATATAGCCTTGAGTTCTTTCAGCGATGCAGTTTTTATCTCCTCAATCGTTGAAAATCGATGTCCTTTCATGGGTCTCTTCAGTTTTGGGAAAAGAAAAAATTCACTGGGGGCCACATCCGGTGAATATGGAGGCTGAGGCATGACTGTGGTGCATTATTGACTTCATTCAACATCTCCTGAGCGATGGTCATTCGATGAATCTTTTGATCAAAATTAAGCAGTTTCGGAACAAATTTCGCTGACACACGTCGCATGCCCAAAATGTCCGAAAAGATAGCATGGCATTAGCCAACCGATATGCCAACATCTTCAGCAACTTCTCTGATGGTAACTCGGCGATTTTTCAACACCACATCTCCCACTGCTTGAAGGTTTTCACCTGTTGTTGATGTGCTGGGACGTCCAGGGCGAGGTTCGTCTTCGACATACTATATAGGATGTCAAAACTGTGAACATATGATCGTGACGCGTGTACCAACACAACAAAACAAAAAATTTAAAACTTGCATGTACGTAGCCCGCGAAAATTGAAAAGACACCTTACTTTTTGAACACACCTCGTATAGTCGGATTACATGTCCGCTAAAAGGCAGAGAATAAAAGGATCATGTTCAAATAATATTTACTAAATACTGCCAGACCTCCTATCAATAAGTTTGCCAGCATACAATCTACCCTCAACATGCCGAATCTTGCCTTTTAATTCTGCATGATACACCTACATTAAAAAAAAATTATCCGCTGTTTTATCTACTGTCCAACCTCCTGCTCGCGCCAGATCCAGATCTCCTCTTGTCAGATTCATGGTTCTACCTACCTTTATTGATTCTAGTGTCAATTTTCAATATTCTCTCAAACAACTTCAATTTATTCGGATTACAACATATTTGAATACGCGCCGGGTACTAGAAGTTTGAAAATACACTTTTTCTTCTAATAAATTAATTTTTCAAGTCGTACTATTAATTAATTGTAGAAATATATTCAAACTATGGTAGCAAGAATGGTAGAGGAGGTGTAAAATTAATATGAAAAGCGGAGCCTTACTTCATTGACCAAAGATGAAATTGAGGAAATTTCAGGAGGCCACAAAGCCGAAAATATGCTTCGTTATAGAGTAGAATGTATACGAGGTAATGCCGTTTTCATAAACCGATTCTTGAAGTCCCTCAAAATACTCATTCACAGCTTCGATGACTTCCTCGCTGCTCTAAAATTTTTTACCTCGGGGCGATCTTTTAAGGTTAGTTAGCAGATGATAGTTTATGGGGCCAAATCTTGTGAATATGGTGGATTGGGGAACAATTTCAACCTTAATTCGTTGATTTTAGCTATCACGACAAACATATTTTTGTAAAATATTGCGTACACGCTCCGTTGACCTTCTAGTAGCCTTAGCTATCCCACTTCCCTTTAGTCTTCGATCCTGTATCACTATTTTATGAAATTTTTTGATTATTTCTGGAGTTACGACCTGAACGGGGCGTAATGAACGAAGTTCGTTAGAACTGTTCGTGCGACCTTTTTTAAATTCAGAAGCCCACTGCTTAATCATCGAATATGATAAAAAAGAGTCTTTCAATTTGAAATCTGTTTCTTTTTTAATTTGAAGTGGTGTTAGGCCTTTTACTATGAATGTCACTATTTAATGACCAAACGCTTCTATGATTTTTCCGTTTTTGCACAAGCAATTGAGGTGTATTCTAGGTCCGTTCACTCAGCGCCGCCACCCAAGCAATTTATAAAATGGAATACGCCATATTTTTTTGTTTTTTTTTTGCTAATTTTAAACTAAACATAATTTTTTTGCTCTTTAAACTTCGGAGAAAAGGGTAGCGGCGCTAGCAGGACGTCCACTCAGCGCCGTCACCTACGAAAACTTACCTAAAATTATTATAATGCGATAAATGATGAGTGGAGATTTTTTTACTTTTTTCTGCTCTATAATGACATATATTACTTTTCCCAAAAAACTACCCCTAAGTCTTACGCAACTACCCCCTATGATCAAAAACATTTTTCAAAATGGGAAAACTACCTTCAACAATGTAAACATGTTTTATGGCTTCAAATTAATCACATGACACTTGAAAATTTCACTTTTCTTATAATTTCCCCAAAACTACCCTTCCACGTTAACGTATGCTGCAGAAAATTTATATGCATAAAAAAAGCATTAAAAATAATTAAACTTGGAAGTTTAAAAGTTGGAAAACCACCTTGAACAATGCAAAGATGATTTAGAACTCGAAATTGATTGGATAGCACTTCAAAATTTAACACTTTTCATAATTTTCCGGAAAAACTACCCTTCTACGTGAACGTATACAGCGGAACATATATACGTATAAAAAAAGCATAAAAAACAATACAACTCAGAAAACACTGTCAGTTGATATTTTTTTGTTTTTTTGCTCTCTGATAATATATAATACGTTCCCAAAAATTACCCCTAAGTCATACATACTCACCCCTCGTGATCAAAAACGTTTCAAAAGTTAAAAAACCACCTTGAACAATATAAAAATGATTTAGAAGTCAAAATTAATAACATAAAACTTGCAAATTTCTCTCTCATTATAATTTCCTCCGAAACTACCCTTCCACGTGAACCTATGCAGCGGAACAAATATATGTATGAAAAAGCATAAAAAATAATAAAACTTAGACAACACTGTTAATCGATGTTTTTTTGCTCTTTTTTCCTCTTCGATAATATATAATACGTTACCCGAAAAACTAACCCTCAGTCATACACACCCTCTCCTCGTCATCAAAAACGTTTCAAAATTTGGAAAACCACCCTGAACAATGTAAAAATGATTTATGGGTAGTTTTTGAGTAACGTATTATATATCATCGGAGAGCGAAAAAAGAGAACAAAAATATCGACTAACAGTTTCTTCTAAGTTGATTATTTTTAATGCTTTTTTCATACATATAAATGTTCAGCTGCATACGTTCACGTGGAAGGGTAGTTTTAAGGAAATTATTAAGAGCGCGAAATTTTCAAGTGTCACTTGATTAATTTGAAGCCCTAAAACATGTTTACATTGTTGAAGGTAGTTTTCGTATTTTGAAAACGTTTTTTATCAAAGCGGGTAGTCGTGTAAGACTAAGGGGTAGTTTTTTGGGAAACGTAATATATGGCATCATAGAGAAAAAAAAAGAAAAAAGTCGCCTAGCAGCTAGCGACTTGAGAAGTTTATAATTTTTTGAATATCAATTAGATTGGGCTAAAATTTCACATACAAATTTGTTGTACTGTTCATAGCAACTTTCTCACTGGAAGTTTATTTTTGCTCAAAATTCGCGCGATGAACGGAGTGCTGAAGGTGATAGAAGTCCGATGAGCGCCACACATAAGAAAAAAATTAACAACAACTTTTGTTAAATTAATTTTTAATTACTTTTTATTTATCTGTAGAAAGACGTTCCTAACTACATTCTATTCAAAGTTAATTGGAAAACACTTAAAACTTACTGAGTAAGCACGAGTTGAAGTGAGAAACGAATAAAAATTAATTTATCTAAAAAAGTACGTTTTTTGGCTCTAACTAGAAAACTGAAAAAGCTACAACTTTTTTCCCTAGGAGAAACAAGATGCGATATGAAATTCAACATCTTGAAATAGTCTTTAAAAATTAAAATTCGAATTCTTTTAAAGCCTCTAGGGTTCTTCCCACTCCCAGCGAAATAAGTGTAAGTGCCCTTATTAGATCAGGCAGTTCAATAATGAATTGAGAAGTTCTGGACAAGAAGGCGACAGGCGCTCGAGAACGAGTAAAAGTATTGTCCAGGCTGTGACGTCAGGTATGAAAAGTGAAATTCGAAATTTGAATAAACCAAAAATATAGTTAGATAGCTCTTCAAAAATGAACCTGAGTCTCAATTTCCAGTTTTTCTCTCGGCCTATAAAAGGGTCGAAAGTTAATTTCTAATGTTTTTTTTTAATCCGAATAAAAAACCACGTTTTTGGACTTTCACATAAAAAAAGTGAGCGAGGAAGCTTGAGCTACGACAAACTTAAAGCAAACGAATTTTCCGCCAATGTATTGGCCAACTATTTGAAAAATCTCAATTTGATTTGATTTTTAGTTCCATAATTACAGATAGTTTATTACGAGCTCGCGACGCGACACCACAGGATTTTTCAGGGGATGCCGCCGGAACGCTTACTAGTGCGAGCGAGTGGACAAAACAAAGGCTGGGCAATGAGGATGTTTCAGGCTTCAGGCGGCGTCCCCTGAAAAATCCTGTGGTGTCACATCGAGAGTTCGTAATAAACTCGCTCTAATTATGGAACTAAAAATCAAATCGAATTGAGATTGTCCAAAAAATTTGCCACTACAATTCGTTCGCTTGAAGTTGATCGTAGCTCAAACTTCCTCCCTCATTTTTTTAATGTGAAAGTCTAAAAACGTGGGTTTTTATTCGGATTAAAAAAGAAAGCATCAGAAATTTTCTTTTGACCCTTTTTGGACACTGTAGCCTCCGCTAGAGTGTCACGAATAAAATTCAAAAAGAAATTTGTTAATTAGTTTGATACCTGACGTCACAGCCTGGATAATACTTTTACTCGTTCTCGAGCGCTTGTCGCCTTCTTGTCCAGAAATCCTCAACTACTTTGTGTGAAACTGTGATTAATCTTTTATAATAGGATTTCAACGAATTTTTTATTTTTATGTAGAAAGTGGAATTGAATTATTTTATTCCAAATGAGCTTTTTTAATGAAAATTAATTTACACCTAATATTGATGAATAGCATTTATTACGATTTTGTAGCTCACGTTGATAATAATCATATTCTTTAAATAAAGAACTTTGCATTTTTACATCACAATTTTTATAAATCAATTTAGCAAAATTTTTGCTCACGCATTATTATAATTAATGACTTTATAGGTAGGAAAACACATGTAATAAGCTTGTTGCCACTTAATAAACTCTTCTTTAATAGTCTTAGTTAAGTCTCACCAATATTAGTTCATGCGTTCAATTTCATAAAATTGTTAGTAATGACCGTTTCATTATTCCTATTTATACAATATCATTACACTACTTTGCAAGAAATAAAAAGATATATGATTACTGTACCAATTTTGATTACAAAAGTAGATCATTCCTTAAAATTTGGAAAAAAAGGACATTATTAAACGCAAATTTCTGCCAATTTTCGAATATCGGGCTTAGTTAAGTCTTCCACTTTCCCCTGGACTTATCACATTAAAGTTGATGAAAAACATAAATATTATGTTTAAAATAAAAATTATTATAATTATATTTCAAATTACATTGCAATTAATAAAATATTGTATTGAAAATAACACTTTCAACAAATAAGTATTTGAGAAATTATCATATGGGGTAAAGGTGTTTTAAAAAATGTGGTTGATGGTGGTAGATGCAGGGTAAAGGTGTTATAACTGTTTTGCAAAAAAATAGTGTTTTGACTTAATAGTTTAAGAAGTAGGACAAATTTTTTTATTTCCCAACTGGAAATTTTTTATGTGTTTAACATTCGTCTTTCTAGTTGAAAAATTCATAATTTTAGTTAAAAATTCGTCTCTTTAGTTAACAAATTTAATATTTTTTTGGAAATTCTTTTTTTTTTAATAAATTAATTGTCTGTGTGAAAAAGTAACTTTGGTACTTTTGGTTTAAATTCGAATACCTTATAAAACAGCGATTCCCAAACTAGTGCCATAAATGTCCCTTTCATTGTTCTGAGATGGAGACCTGTTACTATAACTAAAGTTACAAAGGTATGACACAATTAAATTTAAATTATCTGAATGAATTTCGTGATATTGTTTAAAAGAAATTAAAACAAAGTTATTAAAAATCGGTTAATATCTTCAATGATAAAGCAAACATTCAGAAATTGTGGAAACATATAATTATTAAATCTCTAAAATTGTGTAGGAAAATAAAATTCAAGAAGGTTGAACATTATTTTTCGAAAGCCAAATGACACGTTTATTATAAATGCGAGAATAATACACCTATTAATCACCAATTCGTTAAGTTGTACATTTTTCTGTAAACGGGCGATTCTTATCCTAAGCTAATCCAGAATTACGGGGATTTTCAAAAGTTTCTCGTTTTTCGAAAGCCAGATTAAAAATGATCATGAATTCGTGCATTCATTCGTACGTATATAAGTATAATACACCTATTAATAAGTCATTCACTACTTTGTACATTTTTCTGTACGAAGACGATTCTTGAAATAAGCGATAAACGCAGAAAAATCTATGAAAAACGTAGATTCAGAAAAGAAGCACAGTCGACATAAAAATATTCTTATCGCTATCAATGGAGGCTCTAAAATTAACGCAAATTGTAAGGAAACGATTATGATCATCTGATATAAGCGCTTAATTTATTTATACATCTGTCATAATGGTTTTAAATG
>NC_046660.1:56423691-56442609 GCF_010883055.1 Belonocnema kinseyi
AAAGTAAATTTCAATTGCACCTACGTAAAAAAGGAATTTCCAATAAACAAATTAATTTTTCAGCCAAAATGACTAGTTTCTGATATAGAATTGATTAAGTTTCCTAATTTTTCAATTTGCTAAATGAAGACATTAAACCGTAAGCTTTGATTCCAGTCGTTCAAACTTCAGTACTGAGACAAGTCTAATATGATTAATTAACCAAGAACATTGTCAATTTGTATCCAATTATAAAATTTCATTAAAATAATTTTAAAACACATTCAAATCTACGACCAATAACGCTTTCAATTTATGGATCACTTAAAATCAAAATGCACATTTTTTATATTGATCGAACATTTTGAATGTCAATCAAATTTACAAATGTTATGGAAGAATTTGCGAAAATTCTGTATATCTAGGAGCAAATTTCATTTACATCTCTCTATCTAGTAGGAAAATAATTTTTTTGTCATTTTTTGCAAAAAATTTCAAAATGTTGAAAAGCACAACATTTTTTCAATTGCGATCAAAATTATGAATAACATTGAAATAATGAAAATGTCCTTTTGTCGCGCACCAGAAACTGTGACCAAAATTTCTGAAACTCATAAAAAAATTTTATTTTAAATTTCGAAAACGTTCTAACTTTTTGCATGATAGTTTCACCGGATAATGGAATTCGGATAGTTTTTACATATATTTCAGATGGAGTGAAAATTTTAAATAAAATTTCGAAACCTATCGAAAAAATAATTTTTTTACATTTTTCGACGATGTTTAAAAGTTTTAAAAGTGACTTTTCTAAATTGTATAAACATTATACGTTTCATTTTGAGACTGAGCTGGTTTCAAAATGAGATTATAGAAAATCAGTCAATTGGTTTACATTGAAAATGACAGGAAATAGGACGCACGCATTAATATCACATGAGAAAACAGTTGTTTACCTTTTTAATGTAAGCTCAAGTCACAGATAAATCGCATATTCAACCTGATGTGCTTGATGAGCTTGTTTCTCGTTAAAAAGTCGTTCGATGTTGGGTTGAATATTCTAGTTGATTGCAAGCATGAGGTCACTTTCAACATTTTGCAATCTATTTCGGTATTTATTTTTTTTAAATGTTACGGTTGAAAATCCTAACTCACAGAGATATGAAGTCGGAAAGGGCATTAAAATTCGCAGAGCTTGAGATGAAGGTTGTGGATATTTATCTTTCAGAGATACCTAAAACTGAGAAACAGTACGAGTTGAGTATTCAGCTTTCATTCGCAGGTTGACACTCAAATTAAGCAACTGATGTTACAAATTTGTTTCAATTTGAGCGTTGTGAACAACAACTGCTTTGCAAGGGCTGATGACCCACTCATTTTCGTATTCCCGAAGAGGGGGGAAATACTCTCGGATTAACACTTTCATCTCACTCAAATGCGTGGTAAACAAATCCAGACTATATGCATCTGGTGGATAGCTGTCAGAATGAGCTTTTGGTAGAGGAAATACATCAAATTGGTGCATTCTTAGTTGATGAACCCAATAATCAATTTTTAAAAAGAAGCCTTCCATTTCGTATTGGAGAGTGATCATGTCACTATTGCGGCCTTGCATTTGCGTATTCAGTTCATTAACTAGAGCAAAAATGTTAGCCAAATATCTCATTTTGCATACCCAAGTTTGATCATCAAACTCATGCGCTAGTGGGCTGTTCTCGTTACATAAAAACAAATAAACTTCATCTTTTAATAACACTAATCTATTCAGAACTTTGCCCCGGGACAGCCACCTTACTTCTGTATGGTACAATAAGTGTACGAAATCTGCTCACAATTCGGAGCATATTTCTTCGAATAAACGAGTCTTTAAAGATGAAGTTTTTATGTAATTAACGATACTAACACATACCTCCATCACAGACATTAAATCCCTGGGTAGAGGTTTCACAGCCAGTGCATATCTGTGAATCATGCAATGTGTCCATTTCGCATTTGGCGCTATTTCTAAAATACGTTTTACGAACCCAACATTTTTCCTAGTCATCGCAGCAGCTCCGCCTGTACAAATGGCAACACATGTGTTCCAACTAAATTTAAAAAAAAAGAACTTTGTCCATCATCGCCTGGAAAAGACACTCTCCTGTGGTTCTTCCCGGTAGCGCCAAACAGAACAGCATTCTCTCCTCGATTTCTTCCTCTCCCACGTACTTGACACAGCAGAGCAGCTGAGCAGCACCGGATACATCAACTGATTCATCAAATTGCAGAGCGAAAAATGGACTTTCACCAACAGACAATTTTAACTGCTTCTTCAGATCAGTTGACATCTCCTGAATTCTTCGGTGAATTGTATTGTTCGAATGAGGCATTTTCGATATCTTTACAGCAGCATCTTCTCCCAAGATTTCGCGAACAGCGTCGATCATTATGGGCATGACTGTTGATTCCATGAGCGTGCGTGGCTTGGAATTTCGAGCAATTGTTAATGCCGAATAAAATGAGGCAGTTAACAATTTAGTATTGTCGGAAGAATCGGTGCTATTCATAAGATCGTTCAATAATCCTTTGCCCTCCTCAAAGAACAAAGCTTCCAATTTGTCTTGGAAATAGTGCACCGGCTTCTCTGCATCTTGCGGATGTAAGCTGTCCAAATGTTTTTTTAATTTTGAAGGTGCCTTTGAGGCTGGAAAAAATCTCGCGAGACATAAAACGCACTGAGGCTGGTTTTCCTCCAAACGGAAACCGTATGTCAGACAATCACTCATCTTTTATTTAACATAGCACAGCACTCACAACACGTCCAATAATAATTTCGAAATTGTCACGTTTAATTTCGTAATTACTATCACTTATGTAATGTTTAGCATCGAAATTTATGTAGTTATTCCTCAGAAAACTTAAAGCAGAGAGGTAGATCCTTCTGCTTCGAATCTCAGAGGGAAGCTGACAAATTTTCAGCTAAGTGAAATTAAACTTTTCATTTTTGCAAGGAATACCGGAAGATATAATTGATGATGCAGTGTTTTGTTAGGAAATTTGAATGCACTGGCAGCATAAATCTCACTTCGACGGGTCATTAGATCATAGATTTTTCATGCTTTTTGAGGCCTGGAGCATCTTTCGAGTAACCCTGAGAAATTTTCATTTTGCCAACCTATGTACAGTGGTTTAAATGTGAAAGCAGCCATGTTTGACAAGAAACTGAATCCGTATCGAATCAGGCGAATTTTACTCCTAAAGCTACATAATCTGCCTGAAACAAAATACGCTGTTCTAAAGACTTACGAGGAGAGTAGAATGATTTTTTTGTTTTTCTAATTTGCCCACAAAAAAGAATGTTGTGCCATGAGAAACAAAAAGAAATTTTTGATCTTTTAAAAGAACCAGGCATTTTGTGTTAAATTTTATGTTATAAAACAATTCGAAATAATAGGATTTCCCATGTATTATTTTTTTTATTTTTTTGTAAGCCAGTAAATTTAACATAAAACAATAGAAATTGATGCACAGATACAAAAATTTTTAAAATAAATTATTCAAGCAAAACTGTCACTTATAAACAAATTTTATAAGCAAAAATACATTTATGGAACTTTCGTAGGATTAAATATTTTCTCCTCATAAAAAATCAGCTTTCACAACACTAAAATGTTCTTTCACATTAAAAATGTTGTAAAGAATAAGTATTAGATATTGTTTTTGACAAATTATATAAACAATTGGATTATATTCGTGTGTTTCTACAGAAAAAAATGAATTTCTTTCTCCAAAAACGTACCCATCTAATGCAATTGTTCATCTAACTTGTTAAGAACAGTGACTCATACTATTGCCTAATAACATTTTCAATGTGAAATAAAATCGTCTTGTATTTAAAGATGATTGGTCTCGAAAAAAGATATTTGATCCTATTAAAGTTCTATAAATATATTTTTGTTTATAAAATTTGTTTATAACAGTGACCTTTTTGTTGCAATATTTTATTTTAATGATATTTGTGTCTTTGCATCAATTTCTACTGATTTCTTTTGTTCTTCTTTGGTTTAGATAAATATAAATAATAATACATTGGAAAATCCTATTTTCTCAAATTGTTAAATAACATAACATTTAACACAAAATGCAAATGGAAATTTGACCTCGAGGGATTATTGTGGAATTTTATTCAGAGTATTTAGTATTTTATCACTTTAAAATCAACCAAAAATTACGACCATTAGCTTGATTTGTCCGCAAAAATAAATTACTGGACCACTTTGTAGCGTAACAAAAATATTATAACTTTTGAAGTTCCCCGGAAACTCCATAAAAAGTTTGGGAATCGCTGTTATAAAACATTAATCTTTATGATTGAAAATTCGTTTCCTTATTTTTACAATGCATCTCTTGGTATTGTATTTTTATTTATTTTAGAATATTTTAGAATTATAATTTTAATTAAAAATTAATTTTTTCATTTGAAAATTCGTTTTTTTGGTAGAAAATTTTTTTTTGTTAAAATCTTATCTTGTTTATTTAGGATTAAACTATTTTCTTGATTTTTCTTATTTGTTAAAAATTAATGTCATTAAGGAAAATTTGAATTAAATCACTGTTGGTTTAAAACTAATACTTCTTTGTAGAGAATTAATGTTATGGGTAATATGTTAATCTGTTTTCATTATTCTTAGCATAGATGTCCAAATTCGATTTTTTTTTCTGAGATCGGAAACAAATGTCTTGCATAATTTACTATAAAACAATTTTAATCGCTGAGAGGTTCTGCAGAATAGTTTGTAGAACCTGCCTGATTTTAAGTAAATTATATTTTGTTTTAAATACTTTTTATAATATTGTTCTTGCATTCAGAATTAATTTAGTTAAAAATTGTACCATTTGTTAAAAAAGATTTTCAAAAATAGGAAATTGATCTTTGTGATTGAAAATTCATCTTTTTTGTCAAAATTTTTAATATTTGGTGTCCAGTTAATCTGTTTTAATTGAAATTTGAAATTATCTGTAAAAAATTTCAGGTTTTGATCCAATATTAACTTTTACAAACTAAAAACTGAATTACTCTATTTTTGTTTATTATTTGATTTTTTTTAAACTTCATCTTTTCAGTTAAAAATGATTCTATTGGTGAAAAATTATTCTGTTTTTTATTGTACTTAACATAAATGCCCAAATTCGATTTTTTTGTCCCAGATAGGAAAAAAACGTCTAGCATAATTTACTATAAAAGAGTTTTAATCGCTGAGAGATTCTGCTAAATAATGTGTAGAACCTGCCTCTAATTATAAGTAAATTCTATTTCATTTTAAATACTTTTTGTAATATTTTTCTTGAATTGAAAATTAATTCAGTTGATAATTCTATTATTTGTTTAAAAAAATTTTTGTTCTATAGAAAATTAATCGTTGTGAATAAAAATTCATCTTTTTGTTAAAACTTTTATTATTTGGTGTCAAGTACATCTGTTTTAATTAAAATTTTAAATAACCTTCAGAAATTTTTTTTTATTGAATATTAACTTTTATAAACTAAAAACTGAATTATTCTATTTTTGTTTAAAATTTGATATTTTTTATTGAAACTTCATCTTTTTGGTTGAAAATTATCCTATGGGTGAAGAATTAATTTGGTTTCTTATTATTCTTTACATAGATGTCCAAATTTCATTTTTGTGTCTTATATCAGAAAAAATGTCCTGCATAATTTATTATAAAAAAATGTTAACCGGCCAAAGATTCTGCTATATAATGTTTAGAACCGGCCTGATTTTAAGTAAATTTTATCTTATTTCAAATACTTTTCATAATATTTTACTTGAAATTGAAAACTAATTTAGTTAAAAATTCTATTATTTGTTAAAAAGATTGTTTAAAATATAAAATTAATCTCTGTGATTGAAAATTCATCTTTTTTGTTAAAACTTTTACTATTTGGTGTTAAATTCGCCTTTTTTTATTATTCTATTTTTGTTTAAAATTTGACAATATCGTTTAGAGATTTTAAATGAAGGATAATTTGAAGTGCTAACTACAATACCTCTCAGAGGCATTTTGTGCCATTTTTTTATTTGGCGTACCCGTGCTCGTCAATAATATGCAAATTGTTGAAATCACCTAGGTTGCATAGAGTTTCATCAGTTAAAGATAATACCGTGTTATAAAATAAATTTAAAAAATAATTTATATACAAATTATTACTTGACAGAATGTTTTTCATAATTTTTTATAATTTTAGATTTTTTGAAAATCAAATTGTAAGAAATTTGGATAAAAACAATATAATGGTGCAATTTCTTCTTGAGATAATAATTGTCAATATTCCAAACAAATTTATTAAACAAATGCATAGATAAGGTATTTGTCGAAAAAAATGGTTTTTTTCGATGACGACTTTTTAAACTAGAGACTTTATTTTAATTTCAGAAAGAATTAATTATTTTTTGTACAATTTTAACACTTTTTTAAAACAAATTTAATTAAAAATGCATCATTCTAAAGTTGCAGCCTTATTAAAGGAATGAGAGTAATAAGAAACCTAAACTCAAAGGACTGAGATTTAAAAAAAATAATCTTCGCTCAAAAAATTCCCAATTTATATATAAGCTTATGAAATTTGGTTTAAAACATCATAGAATTTATCAACTAATAATGAGTGTTAATGAAATCGTTATTGAGTGCCCAATTAAAAAGAATGACCTGAAAAAAATATTTTTCCGTCCACAGATACCCAAATAATATATTTATTTGCTAAATTTGTGAAAAAAATAATATTAAAATTATCAAATAATTATGAATTTTGCTGCAATTATCATAAACTTTCGAATAAAAAAAAGGCTGATATCGAAAAAACGAATTTTTCTGTCAACGAGCGACCGAATAATGCAGCTGTTTGAGAAATTTATTTCTATAAATCATAAAATTTATCAACTCATCATGAATGTTGCTAAATGTAATATAAAGATCCCAATTTAAAACAATGACATCGAAAAAAGGACTTTTTCCGCCGAAGGATTCCAAAATAATGTGCTTGTTTATTAATAATGTTAAAAAACAGGCATTAAATTGATCAATAAACTTTTAAATTGTTTCTAAAATATCCTAAAGTTCCTTATTTTAAAAATTTGTCATAAAAAACAAATTTTTCTTCTAAAAACACTTTATCTATGCATTTTTTTATTTAATTTTTTTAAAAAATCATAAATATATCAAAAAGTTATGAATTTTTCTATCATTGTCATGGAGTTCCGAACTGAAAGGACTAGCACTAAACAAAATGAATTTTTCTGCTCAAAAATGCCCAAATATTAAATTTGTTCATTAAATTTTAATTAAAAATATCATAATATTAATTAACAATTATGAATTTTTCTAAAATTATCTTAGAGTTCCAAATTAAAAAAAAATATATCGAAGAAAACAAACTTTTCTTTCATAAAATGCCTGGTAAATGCATACTTTTATTTAATTTGTTAACTATATTAAAAATAATAATCTTAAGAAGAAATTTCTTTATCATCATATTCTTTTATCCAAATTTCTTGGATTATAACTTAAAAAAACCTAAAATTATGTAAAATCGTAAAAAATACTTTTTTAACAAGTCACATTTGCTTATTTATAAAAAATTCAAGACGTTTTTTAAAAATCAGCCTCGAAAACCTACTACAATAAAACGATTGGAGTGACAACGAAACTATTTTATTAACTAAAAAATAGTCAAATAATGCATTTTTTAATAAGGTTTGGTTGAAAAATTATCAAATGTTATCAATTCATTGCAAAAATACTCAGATTTTATTTCCAAAAAAATATGTAATCGATTCCACGAAAAAAACTTTATTTATTCTGTAAAAAATACCTCATATAGATATTTTTGTTATTCAATTTTCTTTTAAAATAGCAAATGATTAATTATCTTTTATTAATTGAACTAAAAAGCTCGTTTCGTGCATAAATTGTTGAAGTTAAGATGAAATGAAGTGACCCATCGCCGCAAATTCACACAAAACCATTTTTAATTAATAATTTGCTTATAACAAATTAAATAAATTTTCTAACATTTGCATTACTCTTGCAAATCTGGTCTGGCTAGTTGCTTTCAGTTTTCTAGGGATTTTTGATTGAATCAAAGCATTTTTTAAAATACAATTTTAATTCAGTAGAATACAATTTTTTGTTATTGTCCCTCAAAAAAAGAGTTCCGGGATATCCGTGATACGATTTTATAGCATCTCCGATTTCAGTTTTTTAATATTTTAAATTTTTGGAAAAAAATCGGGGGAACTGAACGCTATTTACCCCATGAAAAAGTATCACATGTCCTTAACCAAACTCTACACAAATCGTTGAATTTTAAACTAAAAAATATCAACTATTGATAGAAAAATTAATGCTCAGAAAAATAATTAAATTTATACCAGAATAATCGTATTTTAACACAAAAAGGGTCACTTGAAACAAAAAAGTAGAATTTCCAACCACATAGGATAGCTTTTGGCCAAAAATAATTAAATTGGCACAAAAGTTATCTATTCTTCAATTAAATAATATGATTTTTCAGCTACAAAGAAGAATTGTACAAAATACAGGATTTCTAAGAAAGATTTGAATTTTCAACTAAAGAAAATAACATTTCAACTAAAAATGAAAAAGTTCAATTTTAAGGCAAAAATTAAATCCAAAATAAAATGGTGCATCTTGAACCAAAAAATACTATACTTAACTAAAAGAAACGAATTTTGATTTAAAGGAAAATCCGATGTCACCGCCAAATTCATCATTTATCTAAGCCAGATCGAACTTCTTCTCAGGAGGCAGGTCCATGGATGTTTGAGATTCTAGCTCCGAAAAATCCGCAGTGCGCGAGTACTCACTCGAGTATATTGCGCAATATAATGAATTCCAATTGGAAACGGTTCACGCCTTAACTGTTTTCGTTTTGACTCCCCCGATTCAGTAACCAGACTATATTTGCAAAAAACTCCTCATACTGTTTCTAAATAGATGTTCTGGTGTATAAGAAAATGCATTATTTTCCAAGACATAATGGGCAGAAAGCCTCAGGCGCGTCGGGAAAACTATCAACCACAACCGCGATAAAGAGAGATGGTTAGCGGTTGAAATAAGGCGTACTTGTATACATTATTAATTATTTATTTGTAAGTTTTTTTTAAAGAAGCCAAAGAAATTGCATGTTTTCCTTTAAGAGTGTAATACATTTCTTCATATATTGTTTTCTTCTGAAATTTTATTTGAAACAAGAACATTCGTATGCAATTTTCATTTTATTTTTTTAAGACTTCAGATTTAATGCAAGTTTAGTCTGAATCCTATTCAAACCTGCGGATACCATTTTTTTTAAACTTGATGAAATAGTAATTGACCATTGTTCTGTGTGATAACTTTTTCGAATTCTATAGAAAAAAATTTTTTTAAATTTTTCTAGAAACTTCTTTCTATTTCAAAATTTAAATATAATTGACAATCACGTTCATAGTTAACTCTATTCTTATTCTGCTAAAGCAAAGTTGCGTTAACACGTATGACTTATTATTGACGTAAAATATATTTAAGATATCATAATTAAAATATTAGTTATAGTAGTCTTTAATTTTTGCCATCCTTGTATTTAAAATAAATCAACTGATAAAAATCCAAATGAATCAACAATTAGCGAAATCCTATGTAATAAGTACAATTTGTTGTTATTTAACAGTAAATAAAACTTGCACACAACGCATTTAAAAAAAATAGTTATTAAATTGCTGAAAATAGAAATTATAGTTAAATTGTCAAGCTGTCAATGGGGTGGAGCGTGACAGAACTTCCCTTTCCACTTTTCAAGCTCAAAACACTAAAATTTCAATTAAAGAACATTTTTATAAGCATTTATAATTTAACATCAAAATAAAATGCGTACATGCTATTCTAGTTCTAATTTTTATTATTGCAGTATATAATTTTAACTATTCTAATTACGACTCTAGTAAACTTTTGAATGTGCTTCAAACATGAAAGAAACAAATTTCTTTATTTAATTGCAGGTGATCAAATTATTTCAATTTAAGGGAGAAATCATATGCTATTTTATGTGACTGTTGGTTGGACTTTTCCAAAAAATTAAATTTGGATTTTCATTGATCATGCCGCACCTCAAAATCTTGAATGCCCCTGAAAAGTTAGAACCTTATATTTGTAACAATGTTTTGAAAGTATTAATCTATCAAGATATAAAAAGTATGAACCTATACAAAGATCCAATGGATGTAAGTTCCGTTATTAGTCCTATGTTTCTTGGAAGTTTAATTAATGTTGTGGACGAGTGTGATTTGTACTCTCAACTTTAAAATTGAACATGATTTTATTACTTTTTCCTACTGGAACTTCTCGAGTTTCCCCTTTTGTTAATGGTATAATTGTTTCGCTTTTAATGTTTATTTTCGCCCGTACTCTACTACATTTGGGACCATGAGATGAATATATCCCAGCAAGTGCAGTATTCGTTGCCAATATTGCATACACGTAATCATCGGCTGCTGATAATACAATCTGTTCTTCATTCGGTATGGGGACGTACACATTAGTTCGCAAAAGTAAGCGAATCGGCTTGTCAGTAGGAAAAGTGTATCTTCTAAATTTGAATATTCGGTTGTGATTAACATAAGGCGTAAGCCGAATAAAGTCCATAAAATCAAGTTCATACTGATGTCCTTCACCAAAATCAAACTTGCTAGGTGAACCAATAACCCTGTACGGAGGTGATCTAGACCTGGCACGAAGAGAAAGCTCGGTAGAAGAAGGAGACTTGGCAGGAGAAGTAGACCTAACCGAATAATAAGGTCTGCCTGGAAGAAGAAACCTGTCAGCAGAAAAATTTCTAACTGATGGAGAGGAAGCTTCCCAGTGAGAAACATTAGAAATTGGCTGGCTATTGAGTGAGAAATCGAACTGTGCACCTGTATCTGCAAGCAAAAATGGGATTAATTTCTTTTTAAGTATTTTTGTGATATCGCGCTGGAAAAAGTATTAATATTTCCGTAAAAAACCATGACGATCTGAAAAATCCGTAACTTTGGATGTCCAACAAATCAAGGCTTTTCCAGAGTTTGAATCTTAAGTTTAACGCGATTGGAAATCCTAGATTTTGAATTCATTAAACCTTAGATGTTTTTCCTATGTGCATCTGAAAATCTTTCAGATCAAAAAGTGATACTGACATATTAAGGATTTAAATATCCTGCTAGCAATTACATTCCTGATTCGAAAAAACACAGGTTGGTAGAACGGTATTCGTAGGTTGCGAGAATATTGTGGGTATGGTTCTTTTCTTTTTTTGGGAACGTTTTTTAAAGTTGGGACGGCGTCATTCACGTGCTAACTTTTAACAAGTAACCTGATGGTGAATTTAGTTTTGACCTTGAGTATGACCTTCATGGTTTTTTCAAGTGCAAGTTTTTCTATTAGAAAGGCCCTTTTTTAATCCGGCAATTGAAAGAACAGAAAATTTTTAATTAGTTCATATGTTTCGGATCACGCGTTGATGAGCGTCTAAACTTTGACCTTGACCCTGACTTGGAGCCCGTGTGAAGGTCACGACCGATCAGGTCAGGTAAGTGTGTTTAATTTTTAGCGTTAACGAAAAATATTACCCAAGGCTTTTTTGAGGTTGCTAACGCTGAATCTGCATGTAATGAATGTGACTTTTGTTTTTACCCTGGGGATAACTTTGATGACCTTCATAAATATCTTAAAGTCAACTTTTTTTTTTTTAATGAAAAGCTTCAATTTGTTACTGGCAATCGAAATAAAGGGAAATCGTAAATTAAATCTATATTTATTTCATAAGTCCATTTCGACGACAAAAGTCACCTTTAAATCATTTAAACTTATGCCAAGTCTACTTACCTTTTAAAAGAGAAGGTTTAAAGATTTTTTCGTCAAGACGAAAGTTATTAGGTTCAACAAGGCACATGCAGTAGTGACATCCAATACGACGATGACAATTACCTTTGAGGTCATTTTAAGGTGAACTACTTTTTTATGAAAACCTATATTTGCGTGTTCTAAAGTGAGTAGAACAAAGACTTTTACATATGAGAGAATTTGATAAAGATGAAAAATTTTTTTACAAAAGTTTGACTTATATTTAGTATTTCCCAGCAACAGCGACGTTGACGTGGTCAAGTCTGGCCCCTTCGGATTTCTTCATATAGCTTTTCATTCTAAAAAAAGTTGACCTTCAAATAACCATGAAGGTCATCAAAGTTATCCCTGAGGTCAAAACAAAAGTCACAATTATCACTTAATGATTCCGCCTTAGCGACCTCAAAAACCCCTGGGGTAATATTTTTCGTTAACCCTAAACAGTGACCTCACTTACCCGACCTGAGCGCTCGTGGCCTTCAAACAGCCGCCAGATCAGAGTCAAGGTCAAAGTTGAGACTCTTATCAACGTGTGATGTATACATAAGTTTGTTGGCTATGGGATATGTTTCAATAATGCAGGCCTTAAGGACATCAATACATTGTTCAAGTTACAATGAGCTTGAGTTGACCTTTAAGGTCATCCGGAATAGAGGACCTAAGTGTACATTTAAATGTAAAATTTTCTGTTCTTTCGAAAAGTTAACCTTCAAACAACCATGAAGGTCATCCTTAAGGTTAAAACTAAATTCTCCATCAGGTTTATTGTTAAAAGTCAATACGGGAATTACCTTCACCTCTGTGAAGTTCATTTATTCTGTGAAGGTTCACCCATGAGGACCTAAACGTTATACCGAAATAAGGGGACCTTTAAGGGTTAAGAAGAGCTTTAAAAAAATTTGAGATTAATGTATATTTTAAAAATGATCATAAATTAGAATGTTTTTCTATGAATAACAGAGATTTTAAACCGCTGAAAATTTATAAAACTCACTTTTCACTTAATAAAATGTAAACGTTGTAGTGAAATCTACATTGGTGCAACTGACATATCTGACTCACAACACGAGAAAACAAATCTTATTAAAGGAAAAGTCTGGAATTAATTTTTATAAATAAATAGAAGAATTGTTCTATAAATTAAAGAAACAAAAATACTTTGAATTACTCATTTTCAACATGGTATAATAAACTGATTTCTTAAAAATTCCTAATGCCTTTAGCAAGCTATTACTTTTGTAGTTGATTGCAGAACCACAATTTTTTAGATTTTATGATTGACTTTTTTGAAGCAACAAGAATTTTGAATAAGATTCTCTTGAAATATTTTTTTTAAAGGTTCGTCTTCCTTCGCTCCGCTGGGAATCGAACCACAGAACTTCCAGTTGACGGTCTGGTTCTTTTCCATTAAGTTCCTAGAGAGGTCGAAAGAAGAATGCTTTTCCAGAAATAACGCATTATTATGCGAGGCGTTACAGGTAAAAATTTTAAAGCAATCTGTATTATTATCAGAGCATAACGGAATTTCTTAACGTCTTTACAGATCCAATAGAACTATTAATTAGAAATTTTGTAAATTAAATTTTTCCTGATAAAAAATCCTCTCTTTTGGCTCCGCTAGATTTGCGCCCTAGAAATTTCGATTGCCGGTCAGGCGCTTTCCCATTAAGCTACTAGAGAGATCGAGAAAAGAATCCGTTTTCAGAAATACACGCAATATTATACCATGCATTACAAGTACATTTTTTCAATAAATCTGAATTATCATCCGAGAATAACAGAATCTTTTAAAATTTTTACAGGATAGAGGGATCTGTAAAGTGAAAGATCTTTTATCAGAAAGAATTTAATTTAAAAAAATCATAATTTATAGCTTCACCTAGTCTGTAAAGAAGATAAGAAATTCTGTCATATTCTGATAATAATATGGACTTCTTGGTCAGATTCTGATTGAAAATACCTGATGATTTGTTTTTGGCAGTTTTTGGGTACCTGCGATTAGCGAAACAATCAACAGCTAAATTGTTGACATCGTCACGCAGATATTTTGTTAGATTTTTTTTTAAATCTTAAAAAAATCCACTAAGTACCTTTTGAGGTATTTATTTACCAATGTAATTAGGAATGTCCTTCATATTAAGGCGAAAATTCCAATAATTCATAAGGTTGCATACATGTTTTCGGATGTGAAAAGTGAATTTCAAAGAAAAAAAATCAAAGGTCAAAAGTCAAAACTCAGATGATTGCCGCATGAACTTTATTAGTGGAGAATTATAAATGGTCTGAAAAAATGTTTCGTTGTAGTTTTTTTTTTACTTTCCACATTAATTATTTTTAAAGTTTTGTATACTTTATTGGAATATTGATTATCATAGAAGAATTTTTGTACCTGAATTTTTTATAAAGAACTTTTTACAATAACAAGGTTATCATCAGAAATTCGTTATAGGAAAAAGATTATAGGTCGATACTCACTGATTTTTATATATGTAATATGTGTATAAAACATTCTTTTGTTCAAGAGATTGTAATTATGATAAACATTTTTTAATAGAAACTGTTTATTAAATAACGCTTCTCCTATAAAGTTTCATTTGTACTAGGATTACCTTGATGATTTGCATGTTCGGCACTCCTACCAAAATTTGTAAGAAAGTCTCTTGTTCTGGGCGTCATACCTGACGAAGTTTCTATAAAAAGACATCAAATATCATTGAAATTTTACTATATTATTTAAAAACTATTTAATTTTAAACTAGAACCAAATTTTTTAAAACAATCGATAAAATTTGAAGGAGCTATTAGAATTTGCAGCTACAAAAAGAATAAATTATTTTGAAGAAAAATTAATTAGTAATTTGGAATCCAAATAAATTGTGTTTAACCAAAATATAAAAGAATTTTCCACAAAATAGATGAATTCTCGACCAATGACTTGAATTTTTTATTCTTTATGTTTACCTACGAGAATTGTTTTCAAAAAGGTAGTTCTATTTATCATCCATTCGTTGCATTTTCAACCCCAAAATATGAATTTTTAATATAAAAGATCTTTAAAGTAATTTTTTAGTATTGGCCTTTTCGGTCTAAGCAGCAGAAGTAAGGCCTGTTATTAGTCCAGCCATTGAAGACAAAACTATAGATCATCCCAACCTACAGAGACAAGACGTTTTATTGGTCCAGCCAGTCAAAACAAAAATATAGAACTGTCTGATAAAAAGAGGTGAGACATGTTATAAGTCCAGCTAGTTACGATGAGTCTATAGATCAGTGCAAAGAACAAAAGCAAGAATCTTTGGTAGTTCACTCAGTTCATACAGAACATAAAATTACTAAAATCAATGATTTATTATAACTTATAAAGGCAAGACATGCTAATAAGTCAAGCCAATAACAGAAGACTATAAATGAGTCTAATCAATAGAGGAAATACACTTTGTTAGTTAAGTATTTTAAGACGAGTCTCTAATCAGTCCAAACAACAAAGGCAATGAATTTTGCTAGGCCAGTATTGACTAAACTGGCTAACATGTCTTGCATGTTTTGACTAGACTAATCTATAGTCTTGTTTAAACTGTCTGGAATACGAGGGCTGCGTGATAAGGCATTGACTTTTTGAATTAGAGATTTTTTTCGGTAAAAAGCATTTTATTTCTCAACATAACCTTCTTTTAGTTTGATACACTTAGTTCAGCGTGTTTCCAATTTTTTTATTCCTTCCAAATAATAGGTTTTCTCAAGGCCCTCAAGATAATCGTTTGATTCGGTGATGAACTCTTGATTCGACCGAAATCTCTTAACGCCCAACCATTTCTTCAGGTTTGGAAACAGGAAATGGTCGCAGGGGCTAAATCTAGAGAATATGCTGATTGAGGTAGCAGTTTGTAGTCCAATTTATGGATTTTTGCCATTGCAACTACACACGTGTGCACCCGTGCATTGTCCTGATGGAACAACACTTTTTTCTTTGACAAATGCGGTCGTTTTTTCTTCAAATCAGTATCGAATCTGTCCAAAAGCTCTAAATAATATTGAGCGTTGATTGCTTTACCCATCTGAAGGTAATCGATGTGAATGATACCGCGTGCGTTCAAAAAAACTGTGGCCATGGCCTTGTTGGCCGACAGACCGACCTTGGCCTTCTTTGGTGCACGTTCACACGAAGAAACCCACTGTTTCGATTGTTCCCTGAACTCTGGTGTGTTGTGATGGATCCACGTTTCGTCCATGGTTACGAAAGGGCGCAAAAACTTGTTCGGCTTGCAGTTGAACATCATCAAACTGGCCAATCACAGACATCGGAGTATGTATATATGTGACCGCCCGCGAAGAAAGGGACCTTACGCGGCTCTACCTTTCTCTACCTCTATCTTTCCTTGTCTCTTTGCGCCTTTCTGTAGTTGTAAGTGGTGGTGGTGCTTTTCGTTGACACACCCTCCACGACTCAAATGCTTGCTTGCGGACTCGGCTACGATCGGCCGCACCAAAAAATTCAGCTTTGGCGCGTAAGATCAATTCTTCTCGCACGGTCACCTATAAGAAAAACAGCATTCGAAACCTCAGTATCAGGTTAACCCTGAAGAAGTAAACTGCAATGTTCACAAAACGTTCACAAGATTCCTAGTTATGCAAACAATTGAAATGCGAGGCACCTTATTTTGTATATTTTGCCTTTGTTTATTGGATTGATCAATAGTCTTATCTTAACTAGATGAACTACGAAAGCATCTTGCCTTTGTTGATCAGCCTGTTTTGATTGATTTGTAGTATTGTCGTAATTGGCTTAATAACTGAAGTGTCTTGTCTCCGTCGATTAAACTGATCTATAATTTTCTCCTAATTAGCTGCACTTCTAAATATCTTTGTTAGCCCAGAATTTGTTTTCCTAGATTATTTTAAAAAATTCTCACATTATTCAGATTGTATGATTACATTACCTTTAGTGACAGTCAATGATTTCTTATATTATTACTCAGAATACCAGTTAAAGATACAAGGGTCATTAGAAGTTCTGAATGCAAAACTGAACACTGCCTTCCAGTGTCCAAAATACTTGTACTTAAATTAATTGTTGTACTTGAATTAAGTAACGGATTATATGTCATCTCTAAGAGCCCCCATCCCCTGTAACAACCCGTAACAAAATATGTTTTGTCATCCTCCTTTATTTAATTTTTAGTTTCCATAAATGTTTTGCTAATTATCGCTGGTAGAATTAAGCATAGTATGCGAGAAATTCGATTTCAAAATCCACCCTTTTTTCCTTGACTAATTTTTTATTTTCCTTGACCATTAGTATTCAACTACCGTCATTTTAACCTTGTAATACTTTTAACGTATCATCTTTTATGAACGGAATAAAACAGTATTTCAGAAACAAATTTAAAATTCTTATATCTATCAATTTATTAAAAGAGTTGTCCTTTTCACTGTAAAAGATGGCTTTTTAACAAAATACTGGAACTTTCAAAGAAGTACTTAAATTTTTACGTAAAATTCGAATTTGCCGAAAATTAATTTTTCACAAAACCCAACAAAAACGAAATTTCAAACCCAAAAAATTATTTTTTTTTACCAAAAAAGAAGAATTTTCAACTGAAAAAGGTAAATTTAAAAATTGGTAGTTACATTGTTAAATTCAAAATTAATCTTAAACAAAAAAAGGCGTTCACTCAACAGTTTAATTTTCAAGAAAAGCCAAAAGCCTTGAATAAAAAAAAATTCCAACTAAATTTCAACTTTTAATAAAGTATGTAAATTTTGAGTTAAAAAAGATTAATTTTTAACTGACAATATAAATCATAAAAAAAATGATTTCTTAACAAATTGATTCAACCAACTCTTTAAAACAAATAATTTGAATACGTAAGCAAAGGGGAAGACTTTTTGATTGATGAAAGTTAAAAAAGATTTCAGTTTCCTTTTGACGTTTAGAATATGAATGTTCAAACAAGAAATAAGTTTCTACATAAAAGTAGATTTTCAATTTAAAAAGACGAATTCTTAACGAAAAGGGATGAGTTAAAAAAAGGAAAACAAAAAATTTTATGAAAGTTTAATTAAAAACCAAAAAAGATTTCAGTTTATTTTCCAAGATCGAAATATAAATTTTAAACAAGATGTAAATTTGGCTTACAATAGTTCAATTTGTAACAAAATTGTTAAATTTTCAACCAAACAGTTGCAGTTGAATTCAACTCAGAGATAATTTCCAGATTAATTTTTAAATTAAAAATGAGAATTGTAAACAATGAGTAAATTTTCTGCTAAATAGTCGAGTTTTTAACCAAGAAGTATAACTTTCAACAAGATTAAAAATTTTTTTATTCCACTAAAAAAGGTGGACTTTATATTAAAAAAGACCAATTTTCAAAGAAAGAGTTGAATTTTTATCCAAAAAGGTTTCAATACACTTTTCAACACAAAAAGACGAATTTTAATCAAAAAGTAAATTCTTGAAGAAATAGTTCAATTTCATACAGAAAAGTTGAATTTTTATCTAAAAAAGATGAAATCTAAAGAAGATGAAGTTTTAAATAAAAATTACAAATAATTAGATGAAAGGATGAATTTGGATGAAAATTGTTAAATTTTCAATCAAATAATAAAATTTATAACTAAAAGTATAATTAGCTGTTAAGTAATTTAATAACTGTCCCTAACCATTTTCACTGAATTTTATACAAAAAAAATGTCTGGTATTGCTAAGAAAAATAAACAAAAAATTTCCTTAGTAATTGAGCAAGAAGCACTCTAATGACTTAAAGAGATTTCGTAATCAAATTAATTTTTGAATTAATTACAAAAATGTTGTAATTATGTTTTCAAATATTTACCAATAGAATTAAGGAAAGCGACAAAAGCGAGCAGTAGAGTACCGGCGGTGATCACCATTTTTTATCAGAATAGATGACAGAAGGTGATACTAGATAATACTAATTGAGGAAGAAAAGGAATTTTCTACAAGATTTTTCCCTATATATAAAAGTAGACTCTTCATAGTCCACGTAGACAATTTTTATTTGAA
>NC_046660.1:56442619-56498471 GCF_010883055.1 Belonocnema kinseyi
CGTCTAAAAAATGTTCACGTGATATACGGATGGCCATTAGTCACTACATCACTCGACTAGATGTTCTATTTCACTTTATTGCATACCTCTGTGTGCTAGAAGAAATTGTGTAAAATGAAAAATTATATGAACATACTATGTTTACAGTTTAAACAAAGATTTCAGAAAAACAGATCTTTATTTGTACATGTTTATTTCTTCCAAGGTTTCAATTATTGCACATATTTATATGATGGATTCATGTTATGAACCTTCAATTTTTTATTCATTAATAATAATTAATAATTGTAGGACCTTGCGTAAAAAAAATAAATAAAACTAATACAGTGAAACATTTTTATAGCGCCGATTTTGGGTTTTACGGTGAATGGGAACTGACTCATTATAGCCCGCTCCGCTTTTGTTTGTTCACGCTTGACTGCTCGCCAGAGTGACAATCGCTGACCCCACGGCCCCCGCGCAGTTCCTGTTACACTTACCGACGGCGCGGCGTCAATTCTCGGAAGGGCTAAGAAAGGGAGGGCTATTGAAGAGTTTCACGGTGATAATTTTAAATTATTGAAAACTTCTGTTAAAAAAACAAGAATCCAACGATCAAATTTTAATCACAAATAACAACTAAAAAAAGGAAAACTCCTATTGTAATCTAAAATAATAAAAAATTGATTTCCGCACAAAAATAAAAAAAAGGAAAAATGAGAATCTGTTTTATTTTTGTCCCAAAATTATTTTTTTATTTTTTCAGATCACAATAGGAATTTTTTTATTTTTTGTTGTTATTTTTGATCCAAATTTGGTCTTGATTATTGAACTTCAAACAGGATTTTTAATTTGGATCTTAATCTGAATTAAATTTCTAAATTTTTTATATAATTTCAAAGTTATTACGACCTATTGAATCGGGTTTTTACCAAAAAGACGAACATTGCGAGTATTGCCAATACTTGCTCAATCATAAACAATAAAAAATGTAATAAAATTTTCCCTCTTTTTTGTCAAATCTCCACGTTTTGAGACCCCCTGAATCCGAAAAACAGGCTTTTGTTGAAAATGTTTGAGACCACTTTTTTCAAAATTCAAAAATTTTCTTTATGGATGACCATAGTATTCAAGCGGAATTACAATAAACACTAATGATTTTTTTTTATAAAGCCAAAATTTACCAAAGTTATAGCATTTAAAATTCCAAAAAACATACGGAAATTAAGATTTTAAGCCCAATAACGCACTATATGACCGAAGTCAAGAGAAGAAAAATGTTGCTTTTTGAATGCGCAACAAGAATACTATAACAAATTTTTAAATTCTGTTAAAAAATTGAAAATTCTCATTTTGACAGCATACAAAAATAATAAAAAATCAAAGATTACATTTTTTGATTAATCTATTTCATAGTATTTTCAACATTCTCAATCATTTAAATGTATTTTCAAAAAATAAATAAGTTTTTGGTTCGGTACCTAAAGGAAGGCCGCACAGTGAGAAAAAAATGACTTGTTCGTTAAAAGTAACGCACAGCCCACAAATATTTGCTGATTTAGACAAAAAAATTGAAAAAAACTGAATTGATTTCTACGAGAGTTATTGAGCCTGATTTTTTAATTAAAGTTTTTATTTTTTTATAAATAGATAAATATGACGAGAAAAATAACTAGTTCTTCTATTTGACGTTCCCGGTGCTCGTCAGTAATAAAAAAATTATTGAAATCGCTTTAGTTGCATAGAGTTTCCAATATTAGGCTATTTACAGACAAAAAATTTATAAACAAATAATTTGTTGAACAAATTTTTTGACGATTTTCCACAAACATGCGTTTTTCAAGTAACATTGTAAAATATTTGGCTGAAAACAGTATTTTATAAAAAAATTCTCGTATGATTATAATGGTTTATATAATGAACAAAGTTAATGTACAAATAAAGTAATCAGATATTTTTGGACCAAAATATTCGTTGTTTTCGATGCAATTTTTTTTTAATCAGGAAATTTGTGATAATTTTATAAAAATTCATCATTCGTTGATTACTATTATACATTTTTAAACAAATTTAATAAAGAAATGCATTATTCGGAAATTTGTCGTTAGAAAAATTCGTTTTTTTCAATGCTGGTCTTTTAAGTTGGGAACTTTATGACAATTTCAGAAAAATTTATAATTAGTTAAAAATTGTATGATTTTTTTAAACAAATTTATTTGACAAATGCATTAATCAAGCATTTGTCTACAGAGAAATCCTTTTTTCAATAGCAACTTTTTTAAGTAGAATGTTAATGAAAACTTCAACAAAATTTATAATTTATTTATCAATTTTGTTATTTAAAAAAATTATTAAACGAATGCATTAGTGGGGCATCTGTCGATGGAAAAATTCTGTTTTGTTTTAATGTCAGACTTTTAATTTAGATCTTTATAATAAATTCAGCAACATTCATGATGAGTGGATAAATTTTATAATTTTTAAAATCAAATTAAAAAAAAAATTCATTATTCAGGCATCTGTGGCCGAAATAATTCGTTTTTTCGATGTCAGTGTTTTTAATTCGGAACTTCATGATGATTCTAGCAAAATTAATAATTGCTCGCTAAATTACAATTTAAAAAAAAAACAAATTCAATAAACAAGTGCATTAGTCGCAGCCATCTGCCCTCAAATTTTTTTTTTTTAATATCCTAATTAAAAAAGTTGCCGTAGAAAAAATCGAATGTTCCTGTAGACAAATGCCTGATTAATGCATTTGTTGATTGAATTTGTTGAAAGAAATCATGAAATTTATCAACTTATTATGAATTTTGCAAAAATTTTCATTAAGTTCCCAACTGAACAAAATGGCATTAAAAAAACCGAATATTTCTGACGACAAATTTTCGAATAATGCATTTGTTTATCAAATTTGTTTAGAAAATCATAAGATTAATCAACAAATTATTAATTTTTCTGAAACTATTACAAATTTTCTTATATATAATAATGTACGTCGAAAAAAACGAACTTTTCTGTCGAAAAATGCTTGATTATTGCATATTTTCGTTAAATTTGTTTTTAATATGAATAATTATAATTTACAGAGAACATTTTTTCAATATCATATCATTTCTGTTTAAATTTCTTGCAATATGACTAGAAAAAAATGTTTGGTTATGGGAAATCATTAGAAACATTTATTCAACAAATAATTCGTTTATCACTAATTTTGTTGTTTCATATATAATATTGGAAATATTCAGCTAATATTAATTTATGAAACTTAGGCGATTTCAACACTTTTCCTGTTATTGACGAGCCGTGTGAACGTCATATAGATAAAATGGCCATTTTTTCGTCATATTTGTTTATTTATAAAAAATTGAAAACCTAATTGAAAAATCAGACTCGGCGACTCTCTTAGAAATCTCAACAGCTTCTTTAAATTTGTTTTTTTTAAAATTTCTTCATAATTGTGGGCTGTACGTTATTTTTAACCAAAAATGTCATTTTTCCCACTTCCGTTTAAGTCGTGAAAATAAAATTGGACATTACCAAATTACTGTTTTCGATGTTTCGACGTTTAGTTTAAAAAAATCTGTGCACAAGTGTAAGGAATAAACAAAGAGCGAGCGCGGAGCGCGAGATAAATATATTATCGAGCGCGAAGCGCGAGAACCAACAGTCACGCTCCCAAGGCGTGCAAAAACGTGCCCATTTTGACCATTTTATATTACATTTAAGGCCAAAGTATTTAATATAAAAAATATTTTTCTAAACATTTATAATTATTATATCGCAATGAAATTTTTACATAATACTCTTATTTTAATGTTAATTCTAGCAATGCTTGGTTTCAAGAATTCTAATTCTGATTCTGGTAAAGTGTTAACTAAGCTTTAAACAAGGAAGAAACAAATTTGATTTCTTCCTTGCAGTTGACGAAATTATTTTAAATTAAGGCAGAAATTATTTCCGGTTGCATTTGACTGTGTATCTTGTTCAGGTAAGAACAAAAAATTAAAATCGGATTTTAATTTATTATGACGCCCCATAAAATCATTAAGGGACATAAGAAAATTTAAATTTTACATTTTGAGCAAACTCGGTTAGTAAGAACACGTGCAGGTTAAACAGGAATGTGCCAAACTCGCAGCGCCGTACATGGAATGTGATTTAATTTTCACAAGATTTTTTTCTTTCTTAAGATTTGCTAAAGAGCTGAAGAATTTTGGTAGGGAATAATAACCGGGAAAAGCATAATTCTAAAGAAAGATCCGAAGTAATATTTAGATTCCTTTCTTAGACTTTTGTTTCTTCTTAGTTGAATTAATGTTCTGAAGAATTGTGGTTTATACGTTCCACTCTACAATTAAGTGGGATTTTGCTGCACTTTCCTACGGGAATTTCTTTAATTTCATCTTTTTTAAATGAGGTAATCTGTTCGCGTTCAATCTCTATTTTTTCCCGTAATTTTCTTAACAGAACAAGGACAAAATTAAATATCCAAACTGGTACAGAATTTTGAAAACCTGGTTAGAAGTAAACACAATAAATCTACAGTTTATTACTGACAAAGCAGCAGAGCCTTCGAGAGAACCTACTCGAAAATCAAGAATTTATTAAAAGAAAGCATCGAGAACTATCAAATTTAATAGCATCAAAACTTAAAAATAATTTGCATAGCATACAACACTGTGAAGTATGACAGTACATGCTACTCACCCTTCTGACTGAATTTCCAAAGAGATTCCAATATGCCCTCAATGCGAAGCACAACACCTAACGTCAAGTTTGAACTTACTACTCGATCTATGGAAACATAGACATAAAAAGTACCTCAAGAAAACTAAGGAGAAATTAGAGACACCGAAACTGCAGAAAATTCAGGATTTGAGAATTCTCATACCACGGGGAATCTATGAAGCCGCAAAAAAGGCCAAACTTATTAACCATCAATGTAACAAACTATTTCCTTCATGAAACGAAGCAGCAATAATTGTAAAGAAACGAGAGTATAACTATACTTTACTTTTTAACGACAACCGAACCAGGATACTGATGTTAAAACAAGACCTATCAGAAAGGTTTAGGGACTAAACCCGATCTAAAAAGTGGATTGCAACATCTTTGGCTTTTTTCTCCAATTCTTCGTCTAGACATGGCCCTTAGCGTGATAAGGCTGCTTGACACATACCTTGTTTAGGCAGTCAATGAAAAGTCAGAAAAGATATATTATTCTTCAGGAAATTGAAAATAAGAATTTAAATAAGATTATTCAAGAGTTTATACCTGGTCGAGCACAAAATTAACTGACAGGGTTTGTCCGCAAAGTAATAGGAGTGAGTCAATTGAAAAAAAAGAATTGAGCCATTCGTTACAATTCTTAAAAAACTTTTAAAATAGTCTCCTTCTGCGTCGATGCAGCGCTGCCAGCGCGATTTCCAAGCATTGAAGGCGTCACGGAAGCCATTCTCCGGAATAGCCTTGAGAGCCGCGGTGCATGCTGCTTGGATCCCCTCTGTCGTCTCAAAATGCTTGCCTTTCATCGGCCTTTTCAGACGAGGAAACAAAAAAAAAGTCTGGGGGCCACATCTGGGCTGTAGGGCGGCTGCGGAAGCGTTAGGATGCCGGCCTTGGTCAAGTAGCTGTTCACAAGAAAGGCGGTGTGAGCCGGGGCGTTGTAGTGGTGCAACTTCCAGTCGGCTGCGATGTTTTGTCGGACCCGATTGACCCTTCGTTTGAGTCTCTTGAGCATTTGCACGTAAAACTTGGCGTTGACGGTTTGTCCAGGAGGAACAAATTCATGGTGGACGATGCCTTTGATGTCAAAAAAGACAATGAGCATCGTTTTTACTTTGGATTTGCATACTCTTCCCGGTCCTCCAAAAAGGCCTGGTGCCGCCGAAACACACCACTTCTTGCTAAAGCAACATCTGGGTAAGCCTGCTTGATCATATTAAACGTCTCTGTCGCAGATTTACCGAGTTTCACACAGAATTTAATCGCGTACCTCTGCTCTAACGAACGCTGCATTTTCGGCTTGCACCACTCACAGAAACACGTCGCGTGATAATGCCTGTCCTGACTCTCCAAGTGCTCGGAGACAATTGACCAGCCGCTCGTTCGTTAGCTAGTAGCGCCCTCTACCAAATCCAGTCGGTGCGCGCACGCTCCGAAGTACAGTCGCGGCGAAAGAAAATCAGTCCTAGTACTTTCCGTACAAACCCTGTACATAACTGTCATCTGACAATAGCCTTGAGAAAGACGGCCTGTTTTCATAAATAAACCACTCGAGCCTTAGGATTTGTACTCCGCTTTATCCGTACCGTCACCAGACTATGGGATCATCTTTTATTTAAACTATAAAACCACTATCGCCAAAAAAATCAATTTTAATTTCAACCTGACACATTCATGGCCAAGTATCACGGCTGTCACACTACAACACCCACACTGTCACAAAATCACGAATAAGCAGTCGCGAATGACAAGTCTGCACATCAAAACATTCGACTGTCTCGCTCACACCAACTGAAGAAAGATGGACTTTTAGACAACACGTGGTAACTCAGGAGCGTTGCATTTGTTTCTGTCACTTTGAATGTCAACGCGATAGTGTGCGATAATTTGCGTGCACACCACACACTGAAGGTGTGCTAATTAAGTGTTCAGCTTGTGCCAGCGACACACCTTTAGTAACGTTACTCGTTATAGACTGCTAACACTTTCAAAGAACTGACTATGAATAAAAGCCAGGTGCTAGAAGACGCTATGTTATAAAAGGTCCCTAACAAGCGTCTGCTACATCTAGCTACCATTCTGCGTACACGGACCTTGGTCGTACGCGCCAACCCGACATGTTGACGCGTCTTCCGGCATTCTTTCTTCAGCCATCAATGCGATCAAAGGTTGCACTGTGAGGCAGGTTATTTCGCAGTCAGAATTAAATATCTTCACCAATACGTTTCCAGCTTTAGTGGAAACCAATTTTCAATATCCAATTTCACCGCGCGTGAGCCGATTGATCAGAGAATCATATTGAATTGCTTGGGCCAGTTCGAAATATATATTCTTCGTCGTTCGCCGTCCTTAACATTCAATGAATCATTCCGGGATGTAGATTTGTAGAAGAGACTTTTCGCGATCGGATAGTTTCTTGGTAATTACGTACGTCTTAAATCTAGTTTAACATTGCACGGTAGTTTGACATTAAAGGTCGTGTAAAGTCGCTGCCATGATGAAATGATCACACTGAAACGTAATTGTCGTTTGAATAATTAAATCGGGTCAAGCCTGGAATAACTTGTTTCGAAGGAATTCTCGTTTAAGAGGAGTTAAAATAGTGGGAATTAAACTCGCGCATAAATTTCTCGTCGGCATAATGGAAGCGAGATAAATTCGCGTCGAAAAGTACCGTGTGGTGGGGTTGCAAATTTGCGTGCAGCTGGCTATCGGTCTTAAGTAAATTCCGACAAGCCAAAGCCTTCTAACATGGGTTGCAATTATGAAAATTATAGAATAAATTATAGTAGCTAATTATTAGGATTAATTAGGTATAAAGTTATTTTTTTGTAATCGGGTCTCAGTGCACAATAAAATGCCCAATTGAAAATTCGGCAAGTGAAAACTCAAACCTAGCGGCGACCTTGCATGACCTATGGTGTTACGAATAGGTCGACTTGATAGAATTTCAATTTCAATCTCTCAAAAAAATTACCACGGTAAATTGCATACAAGATATTAATTTTTTTTTAATACCGAATGACACCTCTAAAAGTATATAGGGACTAACCAGGTTCCATTCGCATAGAAAATTTTCAAGTTCAAAAGATTATTTATATTTTAAAACTTTTAGTATGAACTGATTTCAGAATTACGCCTCTCTTATAAATTATCATTCGTATTGGGATTACCTTGGTGATTCTCATATTCGTTACTTCTCCCAATATTTGATAGAAAGTCTCTGGTTTCGAGCGGCATACATGACGAAATTTCTGTGAAAAAGAATAAAAGATTCTTATGTTTTCAATATGATATTATTAACAAAAACGATGTATTTTAAAACTGCCAGACAACTTTTTTAAATAATCTATACATTTTGAAGCAACTATTAGACTTTCGAACCTAAAAGAATTAACTATTTTAAGGACAAAAAAATGAGTAAAATAGTCCAAAGAATGAATAGTGTAAAAAAAAACGAATTTTTCACGAAATCAATCAATTCCAACCAGCAATACAAATTTTTAACTATAGCATGAACCTTTTCTGTTAAAAATACTTCAAATTTCAAATAAAAGTAGAGATATACTATGATATACTAGGGTGGCCTTTATTTTTTAGTTTTCAAATTTCTTTGTTCTGACTTCCTAGTTTTGTTTCAATGCTCAAAAACAAATGTCCTGAAAAAACCCCCGTATGCTTTTCATCAAAATCAAGCCTCTAAGAAATTGGCTGAAATTGTAATAAAAATATATTTTAAAACCTCCTAAACGAGAAATCCAAATGGAAAGCGGTCCGAAAAATTCAAAGTTTTCGAGCTATATTTGGTTAAATGCGAAGTATAGGACCACAATTAAATCCAGTGTCCTGCTCGAAAAATAAAGATAAGTTGCAGATTTTACAATGAAATGTCATCCGAATATTCACTGAAAACACTGAAAACATTTATCAAATTGGTCCAGCTAATCCATACGAATCTTGTAACTTTGCCACTTTAAAAATGACCATATAGCAAGGCGTTGTAGAAGTACAGTTTCTGCTTGTGAATCTGTGACTTCAGAGTAGGTAATAAATGGACCTACTTTCAGAGTGCTGAATTTGTTGACGCTGGTAAAAGTACATAAACTGTTAAAAATTCAGGTCAGTTACACCAGCCCCCCCCCACACTTTAAAATGTTGGGTTTTCGATAGCCCACTGAATTTCGCCTTAAATGCGCTCAAATGCACCACCGATTAAAATTATTGCACCACAAAACTGTACGAGTTATATCAGAAGTTACGCGGAGGGGGGCGGGCAGCGTCACGATATCCCCCATTTGAAAAAAAAATTTGAATCACATGACCCTGAAAATCTTCAACTGCGCTCATATGCGCCATTAAGAAAAAAATGTTGCGCCACATTCATAACCGAGTTATCAGCGATCAAAATGGCGGGGGGGAGGGGCGTGATTTTTCTAAACTAATAACATTTTTTTTTAATTCATCATACCTATCTTTCATAACTTCAAATGCGCTCAAATGCGTCACCACTTGAAAATTTTACGCTAGCTAATTAACAAAGATATCATATTTTGGAGGGTGGCAGTGTAACGCAGGTATTAAAGCCTCAACAGTGATGTACAATACAAAGTTGAGGACATGGATTCTTTCGTCTTCAAATGCGCTCAAATGGGCCACTAGGAAAAAATTTTGCGCCACATTGATAACCGAGTTATCAGCGATCAAATTGGGGGGGCGTCATTTTTTTAAACTAACTATATTCTTTAAAATTCATCATAACTTCCGTTTATAACTTCAACTGTGCTCAAATACGCCAGCCCTAAAAATGTTTGCTTTAGCTAATTAACAAAAATATCATAATTTGGGGTGGGGGAGGTAGTGTAAGGCAGGTTTTAAACCTTCATCAGGGATCTGCAATTTAAAGTTACTGACATGGATTCATTTGTCTTTAAATGCGCTCATATGCGCCATAAAATTTTTTTCGAAAATTCTGAAAATTGCCCACGATATAGAGGTAAAAAATTTTTACGAATGATGACGAACAAAACAAAAGTTTTCAATTCGCATTGATAAAGTTACTTTCCTATGAGATTTCAACTGCGCTCATATGCGCCACTTTCAAAATTAACAAAAAATAATAATCAAATCCCCAATTAGCACTTGCTATCGATCTACTACACGATGATATCTCCAAATCATCATCAACCCCCTCACTACCACATTATCTGTACAACTTATGATTTTAATTTTTTTAATATGTCCAAATAAAAATCTTTTATCTCAGACGAATCACATGGAAAGATGCTAACTTGTGAAGAACAAATAAAAAGATGCTCCAGAGCGGAGGTTTCTGAAAAAAAATACAATTCATATTAAATTTTGAAACTTCGCGTTCGCACCATTTAATTTTGTCTCCACGAGATGCAACTATTTAATTTGTTGTATTGGAGATGCAACCTTGTAATTTGCACGCGGGAAAGTGTTTTCAAAAATGTTGAGTCACAAGTTGTAGAGATAATTTTCTTAAATCTCAAAATCCGAATTTCACAAATTCGCTCTATTTGAAATTTTGACTTCTGGAAAGACTTTTGTAAGCTACAAAAATGTAAAAAAAAATTAAACTCAAGAAAATTTCAAAATGCCACCGATGCAAATTTTTTCAAAAATTTTTCCTTGGCTAGACTTAAAAATTATATTAAAATATAATTCTACATGAATTATATTTACATTACATATATTATCATATCTATGGGCTACAAAAGTATATAAAGAAAACAAAAGTATTTAACTTCATTTAGAATATGAAAGTATTAAAAATCCATACTCGGAGCATTTAGTCTTTTTTTAAATTCCATCGGAACATTTCCTTCCCTATCCATCTCAATTCATTCCAATCTCCTCTTTAAACCTACAAATGGCCAATTACATTCATCTGATGCTATCATCGCGAGCGTGGGGTCTGAAGATGTTAATACTTAATGATAGGGTTGATTATGGCTCTCTGCTAATTTTGAACGTGGCGTATATGAGCGCATTTTAAATCGTATCCAAAAACCCATATATGAATTTTTATTTTGCAATTCAGGTTATTTGGAGATATCATAAAATAGTGGATCGTAACAAATGGTAATAAGGGGGTTGATTATGGTGTTCGTCAATTTCGAAAGTAACAAATATAAGATCATTTGAAATGCTATACGAAGAGATCATTATGAATTTTTATATTGCAATTTAAGTTATTTAAAAGTATCATCGAATAGTGAGTAGTAAGAAGTGGTAACGAAGGGCTTGATTATGGTTTTTTGTCCATTCTGAAAGTGGCGGATATGAGCGCATTTGAGACTCTATATGAAGAGATTATTATAAACTTAAATATTGCAATTTAGGATATTCTGAGATATCATCGAATAGTGGATCATAACACGTGCTAGTGAGAGGATTGATTATGGGTTTTGTCAATTTCGAAAGTGGCGCACATGAGCGCATTTGAAATCCTATACGAAGAGACAATTATAAATTTTTATACTGAAATTTAAGATACATGAAGATATCATCAAACAGTGGATCGTAACAAATGGTAATGAGGGGGGTGATTATGGCTTTTTGTCAATATCAAATGTGGTGGATATGAGCGCAGTTGAAATCCTATACAATGAGATCATTAAAAAATTTTATATTGAAATTTAGGTTATTTTGAGATATCGTGTAGTGGATCAGTAGCAAGTGTTAATTGGGGGGGGGGGGGTTTACAGTTTTTGGTTAATTTTGAAAGTGGAGCATATAAGCGTATTTAAAATGCCATAGGCAATTTACTTCATCAATGCGGATTGAAAACTTCTTATTTTTTTGGTCATCATTCGTAAAATTTTGTTATCTCCATATTGTGGGCAATTTTCAAAATTTTCGAAAACAATTTTCTGGCGCATATGCGCGTATTTGAAGACGAATGAATCCATGTCGGAAAATCTTGTATTTCATATTACTGTTAAAGGTTTGTCACCTGCGTTATAATGCCCCCTCCAAATTTATTATATCTTTGTTAATTAGCTAGTTCACATTTTTTTAGTAGTGACGCATTTGAAGTTATGAAAGATAGGTATGATGAATTTCAAAAAATTTAATTAGTTTAGAAAAATGAAAAAAAAAGTATCAATCTGGCAAAACATTTTTTTTTTATAGCGCATGTGAGCGCATTTGAATCCCCATAGAATGTTCTTTCCATCATTGCGGATTGCAAACTTTTTATTTGGATAATCATCACTTCGCGAAATTTTTTTACCTTCATATCTTGCGCAATTTTCGAAATTTTCAAAAAAAATTATGGCGCATATGAGCGCATTGAAAGATAAAAGAGTCCATGTCCTCAATTTTATATTGCACATCACTGTTGAGGATTTAACACCTGTGTTACACTGGCCCCCATCGAAAATATAATATATTTGTTAATTAGCTAGGGCCAAGATTCTGATGGGTGGCGCATTTGAGCGCATTTGGGGCTCAATTCAGTGAGCTATATAAAACCCAAAAATTAAAGGTGGGGGAGGGGGGCTGGTGTAACTGTCTACTAAAAATATTTTTTCCAACCTAATCTTATGGCTTGAAATTTGGTAACTGATTACGCTGCGAACATGCACATTTCTGAACGTAGAATAAGTACAAGGAATTGTAAAGTTTCAAAGTTGCGAAGAATAATGAAAGAATAGTAAAATTAAAATTATGTGTCAAAGAGCGTGTTTCAGAACGGTATAAATTATGGAAACAATGTATTTGCAAAATTGATAAAAAAAAAATTAAGCAAGAATTTATCTATTTAAAAAACTACTTTCTGCTGTATTCCTTATTTGAAGGGCAAATTTACTATTTCTAGTAAAATTACCATTAGTCACATTTCTCACGTAGGTGTTAAAGTTACCTTGTTAAATTCCATACTGAAAGTGGATATTCGTTATTGTCAGTGAAAACGTTACTTTGAGAGTAGGTAATAATTTAACCTACTCTTAGAGCTGCAAAATTATTAGAAATTTTTTTTACGGTGTATCAAAGATATTCAGTGGTTCAAGTAATTAAAACAATATCATCGATTAGGCTAACCGACAAAGACAAAACATTTTGGCAGTTTACCCATTCAAGATACAGCTATAGATCAGATGAAACAACAAATGCAAGATGTGTTGATAGTCCAGCCAATTAGAACAAGACAATAGATCAGTCCAACCAATAATAGCAAGAAAGAGATAGTGATAGTCCAGCCAGTTAGGAAAAGCCTATAGATCAGTACAGCCAGCAAAAGTAAGACATGTTAATAGTCCAGCCAGTTAAGAAAAGACTTAGATCAGTCCAAACAACAAAGGCTAGTCATGTTAGATTCTAGCCCGTCAAGACAAGACTATAGATCGGTCCAACCAGTAAATGCAAAAAAGATATGGTAATATTCCATCCACTTAGGACAATCCTATAGATCAGTTCAACCAACAAAGTTACGATATGTTAATAGTCCAGACAGTTGAGAGAAGACTGTAGATCATTCCAACCAATAACGGAAATACGTGGTACAAGTCCATCCAGTTAGGGCAACAGTACAGATCAGTCCAATCAACAACGACAAGACATTTTAGTAGGCCAGCCAGTTAAGACAAGAGAATCGATTAGTTCAGTCAACAAAAGCAAGAAACTTTAGTAGTCTATTCAGTAACAAAAAAAATAATGTATGAGTTTAACTGCAAAATTAAATAAATAAATATTTTTACTATTATCACTGATAAGATTGGTCTTCTTTGAGACTTTTTTCCATGTAAAATGAATGTTAAATTTCATGATTATAAGATCACAAGAGTCAATGAAAATTTCTTGATGACATTCGATGAAAACTGTGGACAGTAGCAAGGATATTCTAAAAAGAAATCTGACCAAGAATAAATAAGAAGCGCCATAATGATATACACATATTTTGCAATAATAAAAATTGTATGCTTCAATTTGAACATCGTGTAACTATATTGTTATATATTTACCAATAGAATTGAGAAAAGCGGCAAGAGCGAGAAGTAGAGTACTAGCAATGATCATCATTTTTTATCACGGCAGATGGCAGTAAAGGGCAGTATATGATACTTATTGAGAAAGAAAATAAATTTTCTGCAAGATGTTTCTCTCTTTTGCTTATTTTTTGACGCGTCACTAGTCACTATATTACTCGAATTGTTGTTCTGTAGCAATTTATTGTATACCTGTTTGTCATTGAACAAATTAGGTAAAATTAAAAATTATATCAGCATATTATGTTTACAGGTTAAATAAAGATTCCAGAAAAACAGATCTTTATAGGTACACGCTTATTTCTTTCAAGGTTTTATTTATTGCAAAAAAAAAATATATATATATATATATATATATTATGTTATAGCACTTTGATTTTTTTTATCGAACAATAAAATACAACAAGAAAGAGAAAATTAAACGCAAAAAAACTTATGGATCAAAAGTCATCAACAAATGGCCTAATAAGATTTGAAGAGATAGAAAGGGTAATAAATCTTTACTGGTTCTTTTCAGGGGTTATTAATTGGAAGATTCTACGTAGAAAATGTAAGTAATAATAAATTTAAAAATATTACATCTTACAGCTGAGTCTAGAAAGAATGTAATCCATTTTTGTAAAGTACTTTCATTCTCAACAAAATAAATGACTTTTTAACAAAGTAGTTGATTTTTCAACCAACAGGATGAATTTTAAACCCAAAACAATAGCTTTTTTCCAAAAAAGACGAACTTTCAATAAAATGCATAAATTTTAAGTCAAATTCTACCACAAAGTGCGGCTTTTTAGGAAATTTTAAACTGGAAATTATAAGTGCAAGAAACATATGAACTTTCAAGGAAATCTTGAATTTTAATCTGAAAAAAATTACTTTTGAACAAAAAGCCAAATATTTGAACTTCAAGTTAAAAATGAATTTTTAACTAAATAGATACACTTGTCAACAACAAGATGAATATTATAGCAAGAAAGATGAATTTTTAATCCAAAAAGACGAATTTTCTGATAGGGAAAATGAAAAATGAGTCCGCCAAAATAGGGAGTTTGTTTATCACCATTTTTAATAAATGGCAATGTTTCAAAGAAATAATTAATAATTTTAATTGTTTAAGAGAGAAGATTTTTTTTAAAATTACTGTTTTTTCTTAAATTTATTTTACGAAATTGATTCATTATTGATTATTGTGTAACTCGCATTATTTACATCCATTAACTTTTAATTCATAAACTTGAAATTGAAAAATAATATTTATAACTATTTATAAATAAAATTAATTACAATTAAAAGTATTTTGAAAATGAGAAATTTTAGAGTAAGAAAATAGTTTGTTTTTCAATCACCCACCATTCTTTTAATTAATTTGATAAAGAAGATTTATTACTTTTTATCCAGCAATAAACCCAGAACGTGGAGAGCACATATTTATATTTCGTTCACTCTAATAATTTTATTTTATTTATCTTAGTACTAATTTTAGAAAACATAGTTATTATTTCTAAATTTCAAGATTAAAAATTGAAACACACAATTAAATTTGGAAGATTTTGTTATTGTTCACATATCCAAACATTTATTTCAATCCTTTTTTATTGTATAATAACATATGGATCTTACCCACCAAATTCCTAAAATTTATCAAATTATTCCACATGATCATTCTTAAAATTGAAAACAAAGATGACTTTTTGTTAAGTCTTGTATTTTAAAATTCAATTAATTAAACTTTATCAATTTTATTTAATAATAATTCTTACAAAGGTGATGTCAACAACTAATTCACGATACAAATATTTTTACATGGATGCTTACAAGTTAAATCGATATGTGAAAAATCAAAGATTAATAATTGAGAATTGAAGATATAAACTATATAAAATCCAAAAAATTTTAAAATTACGTTTGCCGATGATGAAACTATTTTTCATATAACCCCTTGCATGTTAAATCGATTCTTAAAGGCTTATTAATGACCAAGTGTTTTTGAAAATATAACTCCAAAAAATGTAATCCCAAATTCGAGGTACGTCCTGCCTCACATTTTTATATAATTAATTTAACTATTTTTTAATTACCTTATTAAATTATCTGATTTTGATAGTTTTTATAATTTTAATACTTATCATTTAGTCTCTTGCTCCAAAATAATTTCACTCATCTCACAATTTTATTGATGAAAAGTACAATTAGGGATATGAATAAATTTAGGTACGTGAAATTTTGTGAAACTTTGGTCATTATTTGATATTGTTACAGAAATAGTTTGAATATTGTAATTGCGTTATACTTTGTCGCATGTTTTTTAGGTCAGAGCAAAGTAGATTTTATTGCGAAGATCTCTAATATTCCAATCTCGTCAAAATTTTTGGTTCTAACTGTTCGAACATCAGATGATATGAACATAACATTGGATACTTTACAAATTGTGTTGCTTTAAATTAAAATTATTTAAAATTAATTAATTCTTATTATAAAGTAAAAATTATGTCTTTTCTTATTTTGGAATGGTCTCTGCTAATTCTATCGATTAGGATGGGAGCTGACAGATGTTGACCTTTATAAATGTTTCTACTCATTTCTTGCATTTTTAAAATAAATTTTTGATTTCAATTTGGCTGAGACTAGTAATACAACTGAAATCAGCTTGGGGCTAAGTCGGTCGGTAAGTTAGGCTCTGGCCGGGTTGAGCGTTTCATTTGTGATTCGGTGCTGCCTAAATTTCTAATATGGGGCCAATTTTTTCTATTTAGGGTCCAGCTCGCGCCATGAATAAATTTCCACTTGACTGGACTTAAATTTACATACCCAGAATAACACATTCGTTCAATAAAATTTGCGTTCGAAATCAAATTAATTATAATCTCCTGATTTCGCTGCTGACATATGTCACCAAAAGTATCTTGGTTTGAAAAACCTAAAGTTTGAAACGATTTGTTTGCTTATGAGTATTTCGAAAATTATGTAAGGAATACGAAAAAATTTTTTTAGTTTGTTGATATTTAAAGATTTTCATTCTTGAAATGTTTTTTGTTTTTATATAATTATATTACTGAATGACCACTCTCGTGAGAGTGGAAAAATGTTTTATTTGAAGCTTTAAAGTCCAAAGAGAACTTTGGCCAACGATAAGGTTTTGACTTACCTATCTATTAAGTGATAATTATCTATTGACAGATAGAAAAGTAAAAATCTTATCTTCGATTATAATCTTTTCTGTTTTTGCGCATGATGATCAAAGAATACTCAATTCTCGATCATTTTAATTTATCATCAGTATAATTACAATTGAAATCAGTTTATTGAGAAAATAATAGTTGAAACTATCGTCGTTTCACAAAAATTAAAAAGCTAAACTTGTTGAAATTATTTTTATCTCTGATATTCCATGAGATTAGTGAAATTGGTACGATCTGTTAACGAATTAAAAGAAACAAAGAAGTACAACAATTAACTTAAAACAACTGCGAGGTAGTCGCGGAGATTGCAATTTGGTTAGATAATTTTTTTTGCAATTTTTTGATTATCTGCTGTTGGTGTTCTACCATGGGAAAATGTAAAATCTAAAATATCTTTTCTTAGGATCTATAAATATTTTCCAATAAACTTTGATTCTAATGTATGATGTCCCACAAAAATGATACATTTCAGTAAATTTTAAATAGACGATATGACTTTAGTACTTTGTCAGGAAAGGTTACGAATGTTACGAATGTTGCAAATGCTCCGCATATTCAGTTATAATTCGAATGTCTTCAACTAATTATAATAATTTAATGAAACGTCTCGCGTCTGCTTGAATTTTTTTACGTTGACATTCAGAGCACTGAACAGAAATAAAATCACCCTATCAACAGCGAAAGCTATGGCGATGCTATGTTATAATTAAGCAGACGGATTCACCTATTCCGTGAAAAATTTAAGCTTAACGTTGAATATTGTCCTAAGAGGACAACCACGCTGACGAATCAGTCACAGGAGCCTCAATGCAAGGAAAATCCTTGAAAATACCAAACTAGGATACCAACCGATGAGCAAATTCTTATTTCAAAGATACAAATCTAATTTGCAGAAGACCCCTACCGACATTAGTCTGCGAATAGAAGCTCATTATTCTGAAGACCTGCCGCGGATATCAATACGAATCAGTGTGGCCATGCTACGTGGGCCTTTCCTGGATTTTCAAGTTTCGATAGAACGATACTAGTGGACATGCTAGAGACGCTAAAGTTTTTCACGGAACTTAAACGCTTGTCCAAAAAAAAACGAATCTCCCGACGTTGTCTTCAGATCATTAGGCTCACTCCGACAAACACTCTTGCAAAACCCTGAATTATATGCGGTTTTTCTGCCAGATTCCGGGATAGGAACCGGATTTATTTTGCCGATTCGGTTTGTGTCATAAGTGTAACCATGAATGTAAACCGTACCCAACCTAGGATTTCTCCGAGATATGAGGATCGACTGGCTCAGACTGAGCTTGGTTAAGAATTTTATTTTGATTGATGTGGGATCTTTCGGATTTGGGTTAAATAAGGAATTCCATGGAGTCATTCAGAATAGCTACGCGTTATTAGAGTCATATGGAATAAACATTTTTGACAAGAAATCATTCGGACTAAAACTGTAATGGTACGGAATCATATGAAGTGAGCTCGCATGTAGTGTCAGATTCAGACGGAACAAAAATGGTATTCAGCATAGAGGGAAACATTCTGATTTATGTACGGAATCATTCAATACCACAGGGAGTAAAATTGGCTATTAATTGGGTTCAGATTCGGTATGAATTTGAGGCACCAATTTGGAACGAAGAAAAAAATCGTGATCAAACAAATTGAGTCGGACTGAGTTATACCTCGACGCTGAAGGTGCCCATGCATCAGAAATTGATTTTGGCTTGATCATTGATCGATATGAATGATTCGGAGCTTCTCGGATTTGAATCAATTCAATTTTATCCCGAATCATCGAACAGCACACACAGCGAAGTCTGGAATTTCAAAACTTGTTTAGAGCTAAGTCAGGCCGTTAGTCTCCCCGCAATGATTGATCTGGACAGGTTTGGGTTTTTTGGTTAACATAACTATTGAGCATCGAATGACTTTCGTTTCTTGCAAAAACTGGAAGGGCAAAATATATAAGCTTAAATAAATAATTTCTGTGGGAAAATTTTCTTAGTGTAAGTATTTAAAATTAAAAATTCGACCATATCTATTTGTTCTTACAGAATCAGGTTAGCAGAGCGACTCACGCAGAAGAGTTTTTGGGCACGCACGTTGGCGCCCGGATATCAACCTTTCTTTGAGTCAAACAAAAAAATTGTCGCTATTATAAACTAAACTTTCTTTTAAATTTAATAGATCTTTCTATAGGCAAAAGTTTAGCATTTCTATCGGTTCAGTCCTTTCTTCGACTTCAGCAGAAATCGCTATGGAGGATTAGGAGATTTTTGCTTTTAAGAAGCCAGATTTTGCTGTGTCTTTTTATTTTCGGTACGTTGATCATACCTTTTTATGTGTTCCTCTGGCAATTTTACAGATGTTTCTCAATGTTTTTCAAAGTTTTCTGAAAAACTTCAATTTACCCTTGAAATGGGAAAGGATAATATCAGTTTTTTGGACATAGAAGTAATTAAAGGTCAGGATGGTCATATGCTTATCAATTGCTAGAGCAAAAATACATACTCAGGTTGAATTTTAAATTGCTTTTCTACTTATCGTTTAAAAAACAAATTTGCATTAATTCAAAAACTTATTTGACATAGCTCTGGGTTTGACACATGTTTCATTTCATAAGGGAAATTTGAATATTGTTAGCAATATCCTTTTTTCAAATCGTTATCCACAAAAATTAATGTAGGAAAATATTAAAATTAAAGTTCAACAAATCGAAAGCAGACAAAGCAATGTTATGCTCTTAGATAATAAGAGATTATGTAAAGATTATAGTTTTTTTAACACCCTTTTTTAATTCTTTAGTCAAATTTCGAAAGATATTGAATCTATATTGAAAAATTTTGAGAGTCATACTATATTCCGTATATGATTTATAATGATTCTGTAATAACTTTCTGCAAGGTTCCTGTGGACAATTTTGAAAAAGTTGCTTATGTTTCCAAGAGCACTTGCAAGATTTGTGATATGTCTTTTGTGGGACAGACTGGTAGACTTCTAAATACTACAATAAAAGAAGACAAAGGTGATGTTCGTTTGGTACGCTGCTATGAGAGTGTTCTTGCGAGACATACAAAGAAATTTATTGATGTTGAAAATGATTTTGATTGAGATAATGTTGTGGTTTTGTATAGTGAAAGTTTTGAGAAAAAGATAGAATTTATAAAAACGCTTTACATTAAGAAACAGAAGAATTTATCTACTGATTTAAAGACTGATTTGGTCAAGTTAAACTAGGGTTATGCTAGTATGATTAATTATATTTAGTACTAAATTTTCATAAATTATTTATATTATTTTACTTTCTTCCGATATGTTTATAATAGGTGTTGATTTCGAAAATCATTTTATTATCAGGTGTCACGAAGAGAGCATCTTGGCGTTGGTGCTATTTCTGTCTGTCTGGATATTTTTTATTTTTTAAATCCTTTTGCCTTGATAAGGGTGCTGAATGAGTACAGAAATGTCGGTGTTTATTTGATACAAATGTTTTTTTTGTTCTGACTTGATTGTTCTATTGTATGAATTGTTAGTGATGAGACTTGATATTTTTCAATTAAATTCAATGATATTACTATAATGATATTCAATGATATTACTGATCACAGGGGTACTAACCACCCCGTGGTTCTTTAATGGTAATTCTTTAGTCCGGAGTCGAAAATAAAGTGCGATATATACATACACCGTTCCATAGAAAGCGTTAAGCATAAAAAACTGACTAAATAGCTTTAGGGTCACATGATCTCACTGAACAGTGCCTGATAATGAATTTTTTTTCAATTTCTAATTTTTTAGCAATCTTAAAATTTTTTACTGATTTTGTTGTGCTTTAAATTACTTCTTATCCCTCAATCACTTGAAGATATAGCAGTATAATAGAAGTTATAGTTACGCAAATAATGTGAACACTTGGGTACAGTCATTATAGTCACTTCTCCTTAACATTGCGAAAAAATACCAAAAAGTAAAATAATGTGTCAACTAAAAGTGAATGTTACTTTTTATATGACATTACATGAGAGACATATCATAGTGTATTTGTATAAAAGTGTTTTACATTTTAAAAAGCATTTCAAATAACTTATTCAGAAACATTATTAAATGACTTTCTATTAAAGGCGATGAAACGAAGCCTGAATCATTATTTGAGATTCACTTTATTTTTCGAAAGATGGCGAAACAACGAGTTTCTTCTGTGACTGAAAAACTGACTACAGGGTTAAAGGAGTTTCACCTTCTAAATATATTTTTCAAAAAACGAAGAAACAATTATGCGAATATTGAAAAACAAATATTTACATGAGCGTGCTGGGAAAACTCGCATTTTTGCGATCTTATCGACAAATAAGCTAAATTTCAAATGGAGAGGATTCACGCATCAAAATGACGTGTCTTCACAAGTCCTGTAAATTGTCAATGTTCCGATTTATCACTCTTAATATTGCTGTTCGAGATTTTAAGAAGTTTTTAAGGCAAACTTCCCTGATGTCCTCAGTCGTGCTTCAAAATATTTTCACAGGGGGTTCTCGAAGTACCAACTTAAAAAATTGTAATCTTATCTTTTTTGTTGCATAGGTAACTTCACCGTTCAAGTGTTAACCTGATGGCGACCTTATTATTGGTATTCCTCGTAAGAGTTCTTTTCCTTCTTCTTCTGACAAAAGCAATTCTCCTGAGAGTTACATGTTACCTGTAAGGGTCATGACTCATCATGCAAGGCTACCTTCTTATGACGGGCATTGATTTGGAATTAGCTGACTTTGAGTTATTCAACTTATTTCCGTTAGTAATGTCCAACGGATATTATAACTTCGGAGGTAGAATTTTCCTGTCAATAAACTACTGCAAATGACAGTAGGACGTAATATCCATGGGTCTAAGCCAAAAGAAGAACAAATTTTATTATCAACATCCGACATTGCTGTCTGCAGTATGGAGAGTTATAATGTTTCTGATCAGAGGCTGGATCACAAAATTTCACCTGGCTGGTAATGACATTAAAAAGTCAATGCGTTATGGTTTCCGAGGCTTTAATCTTTCGTATTCAGTTTTTCTATTAAACGCCGCAAAAAATTAATTATCGCTTGCAACTTTTAGCTAAATATTGCGGAGAAGGATTGTAATTTAATATTGAGCAATTTTTACCAATTTTCCTCACATTTTTTGTATATAAAAAATACCGTCTTACAATCGGTATGAGGGACAGATGTTACAGCATCGTCTCCCGTCGATAGTGCGCCAAAGGAGTAGAAAACTCGAAAGATAATCGCGAAAGAAAAAGCAATTTCTTGTCCCGTAAGCATGTGATGTGAAATTGAACGTAGACACTTAGAATGCCATTAAGAGAGTTTGAGAAATAAAGAAAAATTGTTTTAAAAAGTATTTTATTTTTCAAAAATACAAAAATATTATATGTTATAGTTCCTTATGTGAAGCTTCAACTAGGTATTTATTAGGAAAGAAATTATTTAAAACGTCAGGGGGCTTATTTAATTTGTGTGATTTTTCTTTAAGCATTTTAGTCGAAACGAAACGCGCGTAATAGAAAAATACCCGAAAGAAAAAATATTATGTGAAAGTATTGGCCTGGCTATTGGAAAAATGTTTGGGAATGATGAATTATTTTTTCCTATAATAATAATTTTTTAATACTTCAATTCATATTTCAATTGCTTATAGTATTAGTTTTATGACTAATTAGATTGTACTTTACTCGAAATACAAACTTGCGTGCTCCAAAAATACGATTGCTGCACAGATACAAGCGTCCTGCCTTCAAAAGAGCGAATTAAATTTTTTTCCCCTTCTATTCCTGCTATATATGAGAATCAGACACGCGCGACTGCGCGCTATCTTAAATTTGACGTGCGCGTGCGCGTAGTAGGCCTATGCGCGTTGTGACGCGTTGCCCCCCGAAATCTATACGTCACAGGATTGGAAAACCTTTTTTACGCCCATTCGAGCTCTTATTTTGTTTAGTTTATGCAATTATAGTAAATCGATTTTAGTTTGGACATCAAGCCCTATTCTGAGTTAAAAAATCAAGAAAATTTTAATACACAGTAAATAAAATTTTTTAAAAACTCAAATAGAGCAGCCCCTCATGTATTTGAGACTATTTCCCAAAATTGCAGCTAAATATTTATGCTATAAAAAATTATAAAGCCACCGCATTTAATACCGTTCGAATACCCACTTACAAATATAATATACAAATTATTATCATATATAATATTATGTTAGGAGCTGGATGAATTTATGCGGAAAATTTATTTGGCCGCGAGGTCTCTGCTTTAGCCGAACTTTTCCAATCATCAAGTAATGGAATTTTTAAATGATACACAAATATCGCAGTGTCATATTCTATAATGACATTGTGCACAGTCATTCTATTTCCCTACGTTTTTTCTTTTTTTTTAAATTCCCTTTTTCCCTTTTTCTCGAAAAACATCAATAATTTTCGCTTATAATAAATTTAACCTTTCCAAATTCAAGAAAATTCAAAGTTAACTGTTCTAGATTTGAATAAAACTCTGATGGTTATTCTTTAAATCATACCAAATTAAATATTTTTGAAATTAACTAAGAGCCTCAAAAAATTGAATTATTGATCGATTAGAACAAATTTCAAAACAGTGTTACAAGTTTCACAACCGATCTTCATGAAAATTTTCGAGGGAGCACAAATTCAATATCTTCTAGAATTTAATCAAATATTAATTATTTTAAAGCCTGAACCTAAAAAAGTAAGATACATTGAGGTTATAAATATTTTTTTCCATTTTGAAGAAATTTGTAAAATATAAATACTTTATATTTGTGTAGGTTTCAAATCCTCTTCACAAGTTTTACAATATTTTCTTACTATTGCATCAGTATAGTTGAAAACTATATATAACTGCTTCCAATGGCTAGTCGAATTTTTTGGACGACTAGACGCAGCCTTCTTCTATTACAATTTGCTAGTTATGGTGTTATATGTTTCGCTTAATTTTCTTTCTCATTTGAAAATGCCTCAAAATATTTTAAAGTAACCTGTAGGATTGCAAAAGTATTTAAAAAAATTTCGAAACAGTAGTGAACCTGAAATTAGTCATAGTGGTTAACCTCTAGTATAATTTATGGTAAGAAAGTTTATTGAGTGACATTTTTATTTTAAAAATTGACTATAGTCACTTTAACTTAAAATAATGAATCAGAATTGATTCAATAAAAAAAAGCCAAGCCATTGGGATCGCCTCCAATAAACATTATGCTACAAGTGGCAGGGGCGAATATTAGGAAAATGGCTTCTTTATGTGAAAATGTCTAAAAAGAATGTAAATTTAAGTTGCGAGATAAAGTCTTTGGTTCGATTAATAATTTTTTTCTCTTATTTTAAGTATTTACAAAAATGTTCAGCAATTATCTTTCTGAATTTAAATTAGAAAAATTTAACTAATTACTCATTTTAAACTATATTCAAACAATAAGAAGCATTATACTATAATCAACATAGCCCGGAGGTAATATTGTAAAACTTGAAGACAGGCTACATCACCTCTCAATGTAATGACATAATTATTTATACACTTTATCTACTTCATCTTCATTTATTTACATTAAAAAATTCCACTGTAAAGTTATGAAATTCAATTACATACAATAGATGTAAAAACTCTTATGAGTTTAAAATATCTAAAGTAAGAATAGAAACTTTTGAAATTGGTTTATTTGGATGCTGAAAAGTATAATTAATTTGCAATCTTTTAATAAACGTTTTCGATATGCGCGCTAGTAAATTACATGTTAAAAATTGATTTTTTTTATAAATTACTGTTTCCATACATTATTAGAGCTTTTTATTTGCTTATGCAAAGGAGACAATTTTTCTTTTTAAGTCTGCGACGATAAAATATTTTCAAATTAAGGGGGTCGACCTATGTAACACCTCAAAGCAAGGGTACCTTTTATATAAAATAGTTTTAAGAATCAATTTTTTTAAAGCTCTTGTTTCAGCATCTTTTAAAAACCAATTTCAAACTATATGAGACCATGTCGAACCCACAGGACAACCATTTCACTGCTTATAATATTTTCCATTAAAAGAGAAAGCCATGTTATTGAAAACAGTTCTAGTAGCGACTAAACATTAATATTTTGTTATTTTAGTTAAATTTTTATTTTGTATTGGTTTTTCTTCAATACAGTCTAATACGATATCTAATGGTTTGTTATCAAACATTGAAAGAATGTCTATTTTAGATCTGGTTTGTTCACTTTTCGTAGATAAAAGGTTTAGCTACAATACTATTATGTGTTTTTAATTTATGTGCCGTTTATTCATTGATGAATCTTTTTTTCTTCCATGGAATAGATATATCATTACATTTTTCTTCTGTTGTTGGAGCAAGACTGATTTTTTTCTTATTATACAAATTATCGCTGTTGAGATTGTTTTTCAAAGTCTTATTATAATTTTCTCTATTAGCTGCTATCATTATTTTTCCTTTATCTGCATTAAAAAAACCAAATCTTTATTAACCTTTTGAAAATTATAAACAAGGTCAAAAGATTTCTCAATGTTCTTAAAGTTACTACTTCGATTATGGTTTGAGATTAGTTGAGCAACTGCTTTTATGATGGTAAGTTTTCGATCTGCATGCTCTAAAGTTTATAAACGATTTTCTATACTAGCAACTATGTTCTTAATAGGTGACTTATTGACATTGAAAGGTATATCAAATTTGTCACCCAGTGCTAAGGTTTCAGCTACCTCATCCGGGATTTCGACATTTGAGATATTTTTGAATCATTTTTCATTTGAATTCTCTACACAGATCTTTATATGTTAAAAATCTGTTTCACATTAAATTGAACTTGTTGATGCATTCCTGTCCTTTTTATACTTTAGGTTATTTAAACTCAATTCTTGTGACTCAAGGAACATATTAATCGATCCATTTATGACTTCTTCCATTCGATATTTTAAATAGTTTTAAATCTTTTTTAATCTCTTTTTTTTTCTCTTTTTAATTTCTTTTACTGTGTTTTCTTACGATGTTTCAAGACAACGATGAACATATAGCTTAGTAGACAAAAGGCATACATTAAGGTGCTAAATTCATGAATACAGAATAAAGGCGTAATTTTAAAGAAACCTCGAATGAGGAAAGCGCGCCAAAGTAATTGGAATTTTAACTTGGTTTTCTTTATTTTGTAATATTTTGATATATTTTGTTGAAATTCATGATTTTTGTCTGTAACTTAATCGGAATATTTTTATATTTGTTTATAAAAATGGATTCTCTCATGCACCTTTTATATGTATTTTTTTTCTAGCAAGAATTTTAATACTTTTAAAATCAAAATCAAAATAATTGTTTGAGTTCCAGCAATGTTCTGTAACACATGTATTAAATTTTCCAACTCTACAATTAATCGATAACTTTTGGATTGTGCAAACAATTTTTAAGTGAGTTTTGATTACTAAAATAAATATTTATGTGGAATTTTTTTAATGATCTTCGTCACCTTTTAGAGAGTCCTCGAACAGACTTTCAATTGTTTTTATAAGTTGCAAATCAAGGTAATTTATTATATTTATTATATAAGTTATTATATTATATAATTTATTGATTTCGTTTTCGTCGGACGAGATTTTTGTAGAACGAGAAATTGCTAAAATTTAAGACATTTTTACGCATAGGAAAAGTTACCGGCAAAATACTTGAATTTCAAAAAGAAGATTCCTATTTTCTTGTATGTTTTATTTTTTCATTTTTAGTTAATAGTTTATTTTTATTTTACGGCACTATTAAGCTTAAGGAAGCTAAAACGATAGGTTTTTGCGAAATCGTTGTTTTTTAATAATAAAAGATTCTTACGAGCTTAAAGAAACGAAGTTTTTCTCTCTCTTCAGGGTTTTCACGTAATCATCGCAATATCGGGGTAGGTTGTGTGAAACGCCGAAATATCTCGTGGCTTATCGCGAATTTCTTTTCGGACAATCCTCCCGTTTTTCAGAAATAACACACTCACACGCGACGAAGAGTACCTTGGTACCCAGAGGACGAGGTACCCAGAGGACGAGGTATCAGAAGAGCAGGAAGCATCGAACGAAGGGACCGATGAGACGGCGCGAGGTCCCCGGAAGTTAGAAAGCAGCGAATCGAGTTCCACTAAGCGTTCACCATGTTGGAAACCTACCCCATGGGCACCGACATTGGCCAGGGATGGGGAGCGCAGGCTTTAAGGCGTACGTTATCACCAACCTACACTCCTGTTGACACCCGAGACATGTGGAGGAAGGGGGATGAGGAGCCCTGATTCCATCCAATAGGGAAGCAACACCGGTTAGTGAAAGCATGGCAGCTAGTGGTGTAGGAGACCCCCGTTTTCGAATGTTGACACTAGGCCTCGCGGAATTAAAACTAGGGCCAGTGGGCGGACAAGCGCCGAAACATACCGCCACAATTAGGCTACATGATTTCCGAAGACAGCGCGATACCGCGGAAAGAGCAGGGAGCAATTAGGATGTATGAAGGCCACATTAGGCCTCAGGACTTACCGACACGAAACCTGGAAAAACAAGCGTCGGTACCGCTAAGTCGCAGCATTATGATCCGCTGGGTAAGTGAACCTACGGGTCTAGCGACATATCACCCACCAACTATAAGCGCCCTAACGTGCGCTCTTTTAGTAACGATCTCGCAGCCAATTTTTACCACCGCCGTTATTAGATATACGCGCCCGCAGAGGGACTGGTACAGCCGGAGCCAGCAAGTCCCAGTCAATATAACGACTCAACACCATGAGACCGAAAACTTGAGCCGGACCATAGAAACAGGTACCCAGAGGATTATCAGGAGCCTGGTATACGGGAATTTTCTCCGTATGAGCACCGCGGGCAAAGACCATGGAAAAGTGAAGGGCACCAAATGGTCCGAACCGCCCACAACTACCTAGGGTCGAGCCTCTTCCCACAAGTAAACCCGACCTTATCCAGGAAAGGAGAGCTTGGACATGATAGACTGAGGACAATTAGAGGACAGAGCCGCCTCTTGCCTCACGGACGAAGAGTTTTTAGAGGCTATGCCCTTCCTTTTGAAGGACATTGCGTGGCACCGGTTCCGTCAGAACAGATTAGGATGGTACACGTGGAGCCAGTGCAAGCGGCATTTTCAGGCCTGCTTTGGGGATACTTTCTACCAAGAAACGCTGGAAGAACAGATCCTCTCACGCAGGCAATCACAGAATGAGCCAGCAGTAGACTACCTGGCCTGCATGTACGGCCTATATAAGCTGTCAACTAGGCCAATGGATCTCAAAATTCAAATAAATAGGGTATAAAGAATCTTAGATCCGATTTTAGGAGGGTCTGGTGGTCTTAGCAGCGGAATATGAACGCGTAGCATCCACGTTAGGCGAGGATCTGGCTACACCCCCCCCCCCACCCAGAAAAATCCTTCAACAAAGGGAAGGGGCGCCGGCTAAAAAGAACAGCTCTGTGGCCGCTATCACCTCGACTTCAGTTAATAGCAAAGTCTCACAGAGATCGTCGGAGTTAGCCGACCTGTTCAAAATGCTCATCGCAGCCATTAGTAGTGAAATGCGTGGATCAGGTACGAGCTTCAGTAGGAAAGAGCCCACGGGTAAGCCTAAGTCCAGGGAGTCCAATAGACGTACGACAGGGGCCCTCGGAACCGAAGAGATTCGACAAAGTCGTCTGAGGGGAAGTCGGCGCAACAACTAAAAGAGAGCTTGGACTCGTTCACCACGAGAAAGCAGTTGGATGATTCTGAGGTCGAATGTTGGAACTGCAGACAGAAGACGTAAGGGTCAACCCTTCGTCCTACAGTCCCCAATTGACCCCTCAAGACGACCGATGCCTACCGTAAGAAAACAGGCTAAAGTTAGCGGAGCCGGCAGTAGTGGGGATAGCGCCGAATACGAAGGCACTCCCTTAGTACTCCCGTCGTCTTCGGCGAATCAGACCCCAAAAACACACAAGGTAAAAATTAAGGATACCATTGTTCTGAATACAAAAACAAGAATTAGGGAGACACCGAAATCCTCAGAAGAGAATCAGGTGATGCTGGCCCTGCTTAAGTCTATTGAGATTGATCGTGTGTCCCAAGCGTGGGTGAACAGGTATTCCTGGTTATTAAATTCACCATACATTCGGAATCGTACACGATGGGAGCATGCAAACTTCGTATATGTCAGACTACTCGGACTTAGTCAACCATTATATCGAGGATGGTACCGAGTTGTCAGAGGAGAGGAGGGATGAAAATCCAGAAACTATAGACCAGTGTTGCCGCCTAAGAGAAATTAGAGCTAAGGAGCTACAAGAAACCGACACGTCAGTTCCAAGGATTATTAGGACCCCTTCTCAGGTACTTCCGGCCACTGACCGAATCACTCATAGCATAGACGTCGGGGAACACCCGGCGGTAAAACAGAGATATTATCGAGTGTCCCCGAAGGTATGAAAAAATATGCAAAATGAAGTGACCCGAATATTTGCTGTAGGCATTGGTAAGCCATTGAAGAGCGGATGGAACAATCCCGTAGTAATGGCCCGAAAGGCAGACGCCGCAGATAGGTTTTGCGTTGACTATCGTAGGCTCAACAAAGTCGCTAAGAAAGATGTGTACCCCTTGTCTAAAATGGATATGATCCTTGAGCAACTTCGCGCCGCAAAGTACATAGCGACTTTAGATTTAAGGTGGGGGTACCACCAGATCCCGATATCTGAAGATAGTAGGGACTATACAGAATTTACAGTCTCTGGGATGGGGCTCTTTCAATTCGGAAGAATGCTTTTTGGACTGTCAGGAGCCCCTGTGACATTCCAGCGACATGTAGACTCCCTCATAGGGCAAGACATGGAACCTAACGTCTATGTGTACCACGATGATATAGTTATCGTGATTGAGACGTTTAAGGGTCACCAAGAATAGGTAGTCCGATTCATAGGCCGTTTGAAGGGCGCCGGACTGACGATCAACCAAAAGAATTGTGAATTCGGAAGACTGATGGTGCGTTAACTCGGGTTCCTCGTTAATCAAAAGGGTTTGAGGTCGTACATTGAAGAAAAGCTTTGCATCACGTGCCTGATGCCCTTTCTCGGATATTTGAGGAGGAAGTAGCAATCCCGATATCATGGAGCCAGTGGAGGACGAATGGTAACGTAAGAGACTGTGTGAGGTAGAAAAGACTTCTATATGATTGCATGGGTGGAAAATAGTGGATGGAATGCTTTATGGATAGCGTCTGAATCCGTTGATAGACCCGGTTATCGTAGACCTAGAGGCTTGGAAGTTGGTAGTGCTAACTGCGTGAAGACAGGAATTCTTCGATGAGGTAGACAATGACCAACAAGCCGCGCATCCAGGAATAGAGTAAACGTACCGAAGAGCCTCGGTCCAGTACTACTGGCCCGGTATGTATTGGGATATTTCTTTATGGGTGAGAGCGTGCGACACATGTCAGCGAATTAAGGCTGATCAAAGGCCGACGTAGAATAAGCACCCATGAGACGCGCGAATGCCGAAACAATTATCAAGGTTTTTAAGGACAACATATTGAAGAGATGGGGTGCACCGGAGATTCTTGTCTCGGATAACGGAATAGAGTACGTTAACCAAGGTTTTAAGGAGTTGACCGAGAAATACGGAATCCGACAATCGTTTGATCCATTGTATCATCCGCAGGTGGACTCTGCAAAGCAAATTAATCTAGTCCTCAAAACAACGATCTCAGCGTTTCTTTAAAGATTTTCGATTCGCCTACAATACGGCCGTACATAGTACCACGGGTGTTAGCCCGGCTAATTTGAATCTGTGGGAACCGAAGTCGTACAATAGCCTGCGTCAAAGGGTCGAGAAACCAACTAAACCAACTGAATTGGCCCCACCAGACCATTAGGAATGTAGGCGAAGAATGAATAAATTGAAAAGCTACAAGATCTAGTCTCCTTGCATCACGAGAGTGCGTTCGAACGTCAAAAGGTAAATTACGATAATAGGCGGCGGCGCGCGTATTTAAAGTAGGAGATAGGGTCATGCGTAAACAACAGGTGACATCCTCAGCCCAAAAAGGGGTAACGAGAGCATTTGGGGGTATACGTGTTAGGGACGAAAGACGGACAATTAATAGAAAAAGTTCCACCTTTATATGCCCAGGGTACGGTGGAAATGAATAGACCGTACACTTCTGTTTTCTCATTCTTGCCAGATAAGATTAACGAGAATTGTTTTTTATGCAATCTGGCGGTAATCATCTAGATCTAGTATGCCGATTTCTTTCCTTTTACTACACACTATACTTGTTTAGGAGTGTTTGAGTCTGAGTTTTCTCTCAAATTGAGAGGAATATGTGAGCAATAGGAATCCCTGCACTCAGTCCGGAATTTGAGTAGCCAAAAAAGTCCAGGTTAAGGAAATAAGTCCCTAAATGATGAGAGACACAGGTAACACAGATCGCGTTTGCCCGAGTTAGGGGACTCGCTGGAGTGGCCCCTAGGGTTTTCCCAATATACTTTTTTATTGTTATTCCATTATTTTGTTTATCATGACTCCCAATGTCAGGGACCCCTCCTCACTGAAAACGGACTAAGTAAGCCCGAGGCGGGAGGGGCCAACAGTGTGATAATTCAACACTCACAGCGCGCAAATCAAAAACCGGTGGGCTTCGGCTGGGCCCGGAGGGTTTGTAATGAAGTTTTTAAGTTTAACGCAGGAAAAGGAGGAAAACTTAATGGGGTCTCGCCAAAGCCAAAACAAGTCAGGGCAAAAGTCACGCGCGTGTGTCAAACTTAATATTCTCAAGCCGATTCCAACTAATTCGACTATAGATAAATTAGATGGTAGTTCAATTTTGTTAAATTGATAAAAATTACATTAAACTTAGTCGACCGTTAATAATTAATAATTCTACCGCGAAAGGCGCGAATTGGTGGAAGACCTCATTGGAGCTCGTCCGCTGGCACCAACCAACCAACGGAACCGATGACGACGGCTGGACCCGAGATTCTTCTCAGGAAAATCTCAGAAAAATATCAGTCGAAAAAGAGTGAAACGAGATTATGGACGCTAAAGACTGGACAGCTGCAGCCATTTGAATTCAAAGTGAGTGAACGTTTTTTTGCCAATTGTAAGTGTCGTTCCCGCCTCGACTCCGGTGCGCGGTAAACCGAATATTTGTCGCGAATGTTTCGTCGAAATAGCGTGGAAACAGCGGAGACCCCCGCATGGCTTAAAATTTAGAGGCGTGTTCGGCTCAAGGGCCAACAGTGATAAGTTCGGTCAAACTAATCGCTCCAAATGACCTGGCAAAGGAATTCCCTACGAAAGAGGAGGTCGGAGCAAGGGATGCCGGTGTCTCCGGTGAGTTTTTTTTCACACAGTTGCACGGATTCCCGGAATCGGTTCTCTCTCCGCGTCTCTTCGCGTTTCAGTAGGTTTTTGTTCGACTTGATATAATAAATTTTGCTCGACTCAAATGAATTTTACGAATCGTGAAATTCGCAATCGTAAATGTAACTTGATTTATCTTTGCTTTAATAAATAATTGAATTTTTATCGTACGAAGGCCTAAACGTTTAGAACAAATTTTCTCTGTTGCCCGCGATAATTGTCCCTCTCCCCTTTTTGTCTCATGTTAAATTAGAGTTAGCGTTCCTGCTAGGCGACGCCAGGACATCATGTTTGAGATTCCGGTAGGGTGGACCTGGCGCCAAATAAAATTATAAGGAACTTCGTGGGTTGTTCGTGGGTCAGAATTTTATGACCCACGAACTCGGTCCATTTAGGTGTGGCAGGCAGCCGTCTTGTGACTAGGTTTCCCACCTGGGCCACCCTCGGCCAGGTCGTGGTAAGCTGTAGGCTCACGAAATTTGGGAAACTTAGTTACAACTATTTGAGTTATCTTCCGGGCATTTATGAAAAATATAAAACCTGAAGGACATGTGATGAGCGTGTCACGTGACCCGATTTCTACCTTACTAGCATTTTTTTTTATTTCCTAACTTTTTTCACACGGAGCGCTACACCGTGTTGAAAAATGGGGATAAAATATAAAAAGCACTTGGAATGGTGAGTCTGATCATAAATTTTAAAAACTATGAAAAACGTTTTTTTCTGCAAATAGCTTGTTTTGCTTTTTACATAATTATTAAAATTAAGCACCAGACCCACCTTTCTTAGTGCTTGTTATTTATTGGAAATAGAATCATCCATTGCACGCTCTTAGTTTCCCGATTTAAGGGAAACAAGCATTTTAAATACAAAATAAGAATGTCGAGAAATTATATAATTGACAGGTTTACTTTGTATCTCTTTTAAAAGAATATACAAATATAATGTTCCTATTAGTCGCGAGATAATTAAAAAAGATTTTTTAAGATTTCAGATATTTCAAATTAAAATTTCAGAAAGCGGGCAATCTTTAAAAAGGTATTTCAATTAAAAAACAAAAATATTAGATTTTACCAAGTAATTCAGTTTTACGTTTAAATACATAACCTTTTAACAGGAAGATTGATTTTCACTTTAAAGAATAAATTCCCACAAAAATAATGAATATTTAACACAAAAATGAACTTTTCAAGAAGTTAGTTTTACCTTCGACCATGTAGTTGCATTTTTAACCAGAAAAGATTAATTTTTAACAAAAAATGTAACATTCAATATTTTAATTCAAACAGATTTTTCTTTTTAATAAAAGTAAGTTAAACTCGTCGGAGCTTCAAATTAGTAGCTACATCAGTAATAAAAAAGACGAATTTGCACCCAAAAAGATTAATTTCCAGCCAGCAGTTAGGTTAGGGGTTTATGAGCTAAAATTCCAAGGGGGAGCACAACCATCGCAAGTTACCGACAGTGACGTTGGTATTGCGTATTTCTCCACACATAGCATCATAGTACTTTTCCCTAAAATAGAGAGGTCGGTAATTTTGAGGGTCTGTTCCATCCTAAGTAAAACAGTTTACTTCTAGCCTTCGTTAAAACAGGCGAATCGGTACTTTTTCCAAATATCATTTCGCTGTTTTTCGCTAAGGAGCCATTTCATAATCATTCGGTAAAGAGGCAGGTTGGCAATTTCTAGTTTTATTTTACTATCGCTCGGTAAGGTAGTAAGCCATTTTGTCATGCTTCAAGGTTATATTAATAAAGGGATTTGAGACTTTTTACAGTTCGAAAATTTTGATAAATTTTCAATAAATTTCCGGAATTCTTTTAAAATTATATAATATTTTTAATCCCTTTGGAATTTAAAAAATACCTAAACATCTGTATAGATTATGAAGAAGATTTAAAACATTTGAAAAATTTCGGGTTATATCAACGTTTAATTACAAAATAATTATATTTGAATAAAGAATTTCAACATTAATAGCTTATTCAAAAAAATTTGAAAATATTTCCAAATATCAAAGAAGAATATTTTAAGAGTATAAAATAATTTCAAAAGTTTTCAAGAAAATAAATAAATTTTCTTGAATTTTCTGGGAAAATTCAAGAAGATTATAAGGTGATTTTTTTCTTAATTTCAAATGATATTTGATACTTTTGAGTAAAATTCTAGGCAGCTAAAAATATTTTCAGGAATTTAAGACGTTTTAAGTACATTAAAGTATTTGAAACATGGGAAACATGATCGAAAATTTGTTAAACATTTCTTGATTTCTTCCCAACTTTTAAAAGTTCTCAACGTCTTTTAAAGAGACTCGAATTTTTCATAATATTTTTTTAAATCTTATAAAATAAAAAATGTCTTTAAAACCTTCTACATTCTTTTCTGACAGATGTGAAACATTCAAAACTCTTTTTTCTCAATAATTTTATGAAAATTATATTTATATAAATTTTAAAGCAAACTGCATGCAACACGGATTTCTTATAATGCTTCAAACTATATTTTTCAATCAATTTGAGTGTTGTCAGTAATGAAAAATATTTTTTAATAGTCTTTCTTTGAAAGTGACTATACAAGTGTTAAAATATTTTAGCTTCATTACAAATGTATATTTTAAAAAAATATCATTTTCAGAGTTCTTTATTTAATTGTAACAGAAAACAGTATTTTATGATTTCTCATATTCCTTGTTTATAATATAATGAAATATATTAATTACATTAATTATATCGTAGCATTCTCTTATGCAACAAAAATATAAATTATAATTATAAACTTACAATTAATTAATGATTAATTTAATTTTTGCCTTATTTATCATTTGATCAATAGCTCATAAATTATTAATTGAATAAATATGTCTAGCAGTTCTAAATTTCGTGAACTAAAATTTATTTGAATTGAGTAATTCGTTTAGTTGCCGCTTTTTCTTATATTAAACATGATAATAAGTAAGTGCATAAGTCTCATTCGCTACCTGACTCTGCACTACGAAGAAAAAACGATTTTGAAGGGTTTTTTCATATTTATTTTGTCACTTGTATGCATTTTCCCAATGGCACTGCATGGTTACTACTAGCACCGCTCCGAGTGGAGCGGCCGTTTTCAGCTCTTTTATCACTTTTTCTTACATTGGGCAGTACAGAAGAAGAACCCCCCCCCCCCTAATTTTTGACAATGATGAAAGACATCATTATGGCTTTTTTCTGTAAGCTAAGATTATAGATATTATGAAATAAAATATTGCTTTATTATCAATCATTTTTTTTATTTACAAATTGCGTCAGACTGTTTTTTTTATTTTTTGGTTAAATTTTTATTTAGATACTTAAAAATTTCTTAATAAAGTCTACTCTTGATTGAGAATAGATTCAGCAATATGTATTCGATTCTAACAGAGGGAAACTGAGAGTAAGTCTATCATTAGGCAACGTCACAGGCGCAACTCGTTGAGCCGATTTCAATTTTGTCAAAAAGTATCGAAAAGGAACAGATGAGACGGGCCGGGTCCGATTTGTGTGGCCTGCAAAGAGAATGTCGGCTTTTAGTATTTTTTGATTTTCTTTCATAAATCTGTTTAATCGCGTTTCAAGTGGACAAGGTAAATTTAATCTTAGAGTGTTATTACAATTGCATATGAAAAAAGTGCGAATTATTCCGGTAAGAAGAAATGAAAACAGAAAAATTCAGAATCTAAGTTTTCATTAATACGTACATTTTCCCCAGTCGAAAGTTCCAATAAGAAGTAGAAAAAAAGCAAAACCTATTCTTTTTAATCGACTTAGAAAATTTCTATAAAAGTTTACTGAGAGGAATTAAAAAATGAAGGAATGAAGCATGTAAATATGAAATTAAAAATAACCTTCGCATCAAATTAAAAACCCCAAATTTATCTTGCACACGGAGGAACAGAAACTACCCAGTGGGCGCAAAGTTTGGCGACGTCTTTACGACATCGTTACATATTTACGACAACTTTACGACATCCTATGTCCATGTCGTTAAGGTGTCTTTAAGATATCGTAAATAAGTCGTATGATCTGACGATGTCTTCACGATATCGCAAAGACACCGAAACGCCATGGACATAGGATGTCGCAAAGTTGTCGTAAAGATGTCGCCACGATGTCGTAAAGACGTCGCAAAATTTTGTGCCCACTGGGTATGTAAGTTCACATATTGCGCGAAAATATAAGGTGGTTATAAATAAGTCGAAAATACAGCATGTTAGTATGGAATGGAAAATAACCATTAGCGGTGTTTCTATTGATCGGATTAAGAGTCGGAAGAAAAATAACAACATAACCTGCAAACTAAGTGAGACGATGGCCGTGGGGGATAAAGCGTAGGCTTTGGACCCACTCCGTCAGTTTGTGGGTTCGATTCCCGCCTCGCACTGTGGAAGAGCCTCGGCGGCTCATGCGGTGAACACTAGCCTAGGAAGGGAGTTGTTCATCTCCGGAGAGTCGTGGGACAGGTACCTCTAGAGAAAAACGTTTTCTCTAAGTACTTAAAGCTGTTGCTCTTGGTGGTTCGGAACCCACCTTAAACTGTAGATCCCGCTTCCACCACGAAGTGCGTGTTTGAACAGATTTATGAAAAGAAAATCAAAACACACTAAAAGCCGACATTCTCTCTGCAGACTACATACATCGGACCCGGCCCGTCTCATCTGTTCCTTTCCGACACTTTTCAACAAGATCGACATCGGCTCAACGAGTTGTGCCTGTGCGCCCAATTATGAATTTGCTCTCAGTTTTTCTCTGATTCTAAAATTTTGAAATGAATTAAAGTTTCATCTTTCAACTCACTAGTTTTTGTATAGAGAAAAATTGAAAATCATAAAATCACGCATATTTAACTTTCAAAAACTTGTCAGAAGAATGAATATATTTTCAATCTGACTTTTTAGCCACATAATTTGTTTAGTAAAAAAAATATTGATATGTAAATATTTTCTTCAGGGCGATACATTGGCCGTGCGGGTTAATGTTTTTAGCATAAAATCCGTGTAGCAAACTTTCGGAGTTTCAAATTGAAAAGGCGTAATTTAATAGGCTTTGTATGCTATTCAAAACTTATAAGAAATCCTTTTTTGAAATGAGAATACAAATTTTTTTCTGAATCCCTAATGGAAAAACGTATCGTGCATTCTTTGAACGAATTTCGTAAATTTAAGTACTTTTTAGCAAAGTGTGTATTGTTGAACCTAATTTTAGTTGTAATATTTCACGAGAAAATACCAGAATTTATGATTTTTGTTTCAAAGCTTAAGAAATAATGCCCCATAAATGGTGAAAAATAAGGAAAATTATTGCTTTAAATTCAATTCTACGCCTGTGAAATCCTTTCTTATTTTGCAATCATGTAAGTGCAACAAGTGATTTAAACTCTCGTGAGAGTGAAAATTAGAAAATTTTCTGGATTGGTTTTTATTGAAGTATGTCAAATATAAGAACAAAATTTATATTTAAACTTACTAATACACTTTCACACCTCCATTCTAAATTTTCAAAAGCGACACTTTTAAAAATTTTTTCTAAATTTCCAGTGAATAAGAGGGGTATGATAAAAATTGAAAAATTTATTCTTTGGCTGTTTTTTTTTCGACAATGGATTGCATCGGCATCTCATTACTTTAGCAAATTACAAATTTTACAGGGACGAACTAACGGGAGAAATATAAATTTGAACGAAAATCCGAAGAGTGCAGCTGACCATTCTTATTCTTGAATTCCTTAAATTGAGTTAATGGGGTAGAGAATTACGGTTGATACGCTCTACTTTAAAATTACGAAGGAGTTTGTTGTTGCGGCCTACTTGAATATCTCTAATTTCATCTTTTGTCAATGGAGTAATCTTGCCACTTTTCATATTTACTTTTATCCGTACATAATTAGACCTGCGACTATTACATGTATATATTCCAGCAAGAAGATTAGGCTTCGCCAAAATTGCAAAGACGTCACCATTGGCTATTGATAATACAATGTTTTCTTGATTCGGAATGTTTGCATAAACATGATTACGTTCAAGTAATTGGATTGATCTATTTTCTGGAAAAACGTATCTTCGAAGTTCGAATATTCGATGTGGATTAATATAAGAAGTGATCCGAATTAATTCGAGTTGGTTCAGATCGTATTGAATTCCGCATGAAGAATCAATCTTGGTGAGTGGAAAAACGAACCTGGCAGAAGGAGATCTCGACTTGGCAAGAAGAAGAGGTTGTTTTTCTGATGAAGAAGATTTCCAACCAGGAGTATCAGAAAACTGTTCGCCATTAGGTGAAGACTCAAACTTTGAAGTTAAATCTGCAATAAGAAAGAGAAGATTAATTTCTTTATTTGTAGGTTCATCATGAAATACTTGTCCAAAGATTGCGAGACAAGACCGGGAACATTAAACTAACATTGCACCGGAAAAAAACATTGAAAGAATGATCTTCAATGTTCAAGGAACATTATTTAATAAATATCCTGGAAAAGTTTTGTTTCCATTCATTTATTATGTTCATGGAAAAGTTTTTTAAGAATGCTTCTCTTTCACGGTGATGGTGTGGATCTCGCGTCAGTGATGGTACGTGGGTTAGCGTTGGCCAATGATAAGGTTGTTCTGTCAGAGTCAATTGAAGACTTGCAAATGACGTTAGAAAGATTATCGGTAGAGCAGGAAAGTCTTTGTTTGTGAATATGACTACTAAATAATTTTTTGGTGGACCTAGAGCACATGAACATTTTTAGAAAGAATTTTCAAAATTTCCATGAGTTTTCAACCGATTTTCCTATAACAGTTTTCTTGATAATGATTTTTTTAAACGAAATTTTTGCAGCGGAAATAAAATTATGAGGATTTTGGTATAAGAGAAAAAATAAAGACCAAGCTGTAAATGATTATTCATTAGTATGATCCTGCTAAAATAGCTCTTTTGAGTGTACAGAATTATCTTATTGAACATTTTTTACCTTGATTTGCATTTTCTTGACTCATCCCAAAATTTGCCAAAAAGTCTCTTGTTTTGGGCTGCATACTTAAAGAAATTTCTGTGAAAATAAAAAAATGGAATTAGGAATTTTTAATATGATATTTTTCACAAAAATATGTATGTTTAAACTAAAAGACAAGTTTTTAACAAAATACATGAATTTACCATAAACTAGTATAATTTTGAACTGAAAACGATCGATTTTTTTAAATAAAAAGGAATTAGTAAAAATGTCATCCATGAAATAATTCTGAACAAAAATAAAAATGACTTTTCCAGAAATTAGATAAATTTTCAATAAAAAATATGAAGAATTTACAAAAATTATTTTCGACATAATAGATCATTTCAAATGAAATATTTCAATTTTAAAGTTAAAAAAATTATGGGCTATAAAAGGTCAAATGCCTTAAACAAATGATTAAAATCACAGTATAAAATTTAATTTTCAAAACAATAAAAAATTTTGTGTAGTTTAAAGTTAAACTACCTTTTTTCAAATTCGTCTCTTTTGGTTGAATTAAGCCTGTTTTAAAATAAAATTAAAATCGTTCAGAAATCATCTACTTAGTTGCAATTTTAGCTTCTTCTTTAAAATTTCAACTTTTCTGTGAAAACGTATTTGTTGGGATAATAATTCAACTGTTTAGTAAAATAGTACTTTTTCTGGTGAAAATTAATATTTCTTGATTAAAAAATGTATGCGAGTTCGCAGGAATTTAATATTTAGAAAAATAATTTAATGTTATTTATTTTAATACTTGAGGGTCGCGCAAAAACCATGAAGTTTCTCATTCATTAAACATGTGACCAAATTTATTTCGAATCAGTCAGGGCCAAATTCGTTTTGTATCAGTTATTGAAAATGGTATAAACATAAGCCTGAAAAAGTTCTACGAAAAATATCTCTTATTTTTTTCAGATATTTTTCATGGTTCAGGAAAAAAATTCAAAAACTATATTTTAAGCGGAAAAAAATTCTCTCGGCTTTAAAAATAGCTTAGCTTGCATGATGTTGCTAAGCTACCTTTTATGTATCAGTAGATCCTTAGAAAAACTATTTAGGAAAATAAAAAAAGGTGGGGTTTTGAAGACAAACTTTTTATTATTTTCTTCAACATTTTGAAAACATGAGCCACAGCGTTGGGATTAGGCTGATAACCGAGAATCGAGGAGATCGTCAGTCTACACCAAGCATTAGCGAGAAGTAGCCGTTTGGTTTTCGACTCTCTCCTACGAGGAATTATTTCGAAGCTCACCGTGGCTATAGATCACCACGAATCGAGGTAAGGAGGACAGTGAAGGCCTTAAGGGTGTTTTGAATAACATTAAACTAAACAAAATCAATTATAAACTTTAATTACATTTTCCTTAATTGCCAATTCGTCTCCGCTTTGATAGGCTGAGGCTATACTGGGGGGTTACCCGTTCATCCTTGCGCAACCCATTCTTATGGGAACACGAGGATGCCAGTGTGCAAACGTTTGACGATCCCTGCAAAAACGGCGACTTAGTTCGGTTAAGGTGGAAGAGAACGCCCGTACACTCTGAGAGATTTTTGAAACCTAGTCTGTATTGGCAGCTTCTAGATTGCAAGAAGCAATGCAGCGAGGATAAACCAATTTATAAGAAATTATATTTGGAGTGTAATGGACCTTAATGAGTTTTATCTCACAGAATCATGAGCTTAGGAATTAGTGGAATTTAAAAAATTGTCACATGACTTCTGTGAGGCAAAACGAGTAAATGGAATAAAAGCCTTTGAAAATTTTGGAAGGTAAAACAAATGAGCGGATGCAAGCTCAAGCTTTGTTTCGCCATAAGGTAAATAAAAAATTTATGAAAAATAGACAGATTTCCACGTAAATATTGCACCTAATTTGCGAGGAATGAAGTTCACTTTATAAAATACAATTTCCAAAAAAATTCTAAACAAAAGGGGAATTTCTGTCCTCTTTGAAAAAATCAGAAAAACGACTAACACATTTAGCTTGCGATTAATCAAAAACTAAAGGGAAAAGATATGACAATTTCGAATAATTTACCACCTTACAGTTGGCAATTTTGACTCTCGCTTCTGTGGGCTCATCTCTCGTAAAAATAAAAATAATGATTTGCATAAAAAAGCGTAAAATAAACAAATTTCAAATTAGAGTTACTGTAGATCCAAGACTCCGGTATAATAACATAGCAAAGGGGTTTCTAATGCAAAACTATCTTTAGATCAACAGGCTAAAAGTAGAAAAGAGTGAGTTACAATTCAATGTCAATTTCGAACCAGAAATTGTTGATAGAGTTTCTTTTGGGATTTTTGTAAATGATAAATTGATTCGTTTCAGGTTTGTCGTCATAGTATGAGTAGGATTAGAACCAACGTGTGTACTCCGTACCAATTTCCTGAGCAGGGAAAATTAAAACCGATACATCCAAAACTTATGATTAATTTCATCAGATGGAAATGTCGAGACAAATATATTAAAATATAAATAAAATTAAACGGTATAAGTGAGTTATATCTCTGAGTTTTGGTATCACATTGGATTGTCAATTATTATTATTTTAAGCTAAAATTCTATGATTTGTACATATTAAGAAATTAGAAGAATAACGTTACAAGATATATTCGACTTTCAACCGTCCGTCAAGGATCGGAGGTCTTTTTTACGAGGTCTAGGGCCACTCTGCAGGCCGCTCTCTCATTCTGAAAAGTACACCAGGTTTCTCAAACATATTCTTGGAACAATTTAAAAATCTTTAAAAAAACCCAGGTGCTCTACAGAATTTACCAGGATACTCAAACATATTCTTCGAGGAAGTTACTGACCCTCCTTTCCTGCGAAGGCTAAAACCTGTTTCTGAAGAATCAAGGATGGCTCAATTTTTAACATTCTTGAGAAGCATCTCGGTTCTAACACTGCGAGGAATCTAAAATTTCTAATTATAATAATTTCTTAATTTTGAGACCCTGCGTTTTTATTAAGGCTCAATCGGGTTTCAAATAAGCGAAAATAGTTCAGGACCCCTAGGTCACTTGCTAGGGCTAGCTTTTACATTCTTTAAAGGCATTTAGGTGCTAGCCATGTAGAGGTATCTATAGGTCGTAGTTATAAGAACCACGACAAACCTCGTGCTTCAGAGAATTTACCAGAATACTAAAAATATTCTTCGAGGTATTTTGAGACCCAACGTTCCTGTGAAGGCTAAAATGCATGACAGAGAAAGCAAAGATAGTCTGGGTTTTCCAGATGGCTCACCGGGTCGAATTTTCACATTCTTCGAAAGCATTTCGACACTCGGATGTATCCAAAAGTCGTAATCATCAGGATAACTACTATGTAGGTGCTGAAGAGAATTCGCTAGGTCACCAATACATATTCATTGAGGAATTTTTTAGAAGGCATTTAGGTATTAAGATTTAGAAAGTATCTAAAAGTTATAATGATGAGAAATATGGCGAGCTAGGTGTAGCCGAGAATTTACTTTGAAATTTTTAAACCCTGCTTTCCTGCCAAGGCTAAAACAAGTTTCTGTGAAATTGAGAATTGCCTAGGGAAATTTGTTAATACAAATAAATCTTAATTTGACCTAATAAACCTTTTTTTCTGAGACTAGGTCACTTCTAGCAAATCCTCTGATTCATTCGGATTGACCTAATACTTATAGTATTGAGACTTTCAGATCTATTTGGTGGGAGACCAACTAAATGCCTTCGAAGAATATTGGAATTTGACCTGGTAAACAACCTGGGTAACCCGGACTTTTCTCGGTTGATATTGAAAGTTATTATGATTTTGTTCTTAATTTAAAGAACGGTAACGAAAATAACGAAGGTTTCGTTGTATGATATCGTAACGTAATCTAAAGGAACGTTTTAATTTGTTTCGTTTCGTTCGGATCCCTAGAAATAAGGAATTTATGGTCGTTGTAAGACTCTTCAATTTAACCAATCTGCTCAAATTTACAGAAAAAATTTTTTTTGGGCTTTTTAACAAATTGGACAGTAGATGGTTGAAAGCAGATAAATTCTTCACTCTTTGTTGGCTGGAGTACTTGAGTAAAGAATATGAAATTATATTGCTATATATTTACCAATCAAATTAAGAAAAGCGGCAGAAGCGAGGAATGAAATACTAGCGGTGAACATCATTTTACATTTGAGTATATGACAGCAGAATACAGAAGACGATACTGATTTAGGAAGAAAAGGAATTTACGACAAGTTATTTTCTTTATATAAAGGAAGGCAGTCTATGTTCCACGCAATCAATTTTTTTATGCCTCCCCCTTTTTAAATCTACCCCCCCCCCCTTTCTTCAAAAAAATGTTAACGTGGTATATGGAGAGCCACTAGTCACTCTCTAATTAGACTAGATATTCTATTTTATTTTATTTCACATCTGTATTCCATACAATAAATTGGTTCAGTTAAGAAATTATATCAACATGTTATGTTTTCAGGTTAAATAAAGACTTCATAAGAACAGATCTTTATTGATACAAGCTTATCCTTTTAACGTTTCTGTAATTACACATCAGCATGATGGTTTTATGTTTTGATACTTTGATTTTTTTATCAAGCAATAATAATATGACGAAAAAGAGCAAAAATTTAATCTGTTTTATAAAAAAAAATTTCATTTCCACAAAAAAATTACTTTTTAAACAAATAGTCTATTTTTCAACTAAGCGGATGGATTTTCTACCGAAAAGAATCATTTTTCTACTGAAAAAGACGAACTTGTAATAGAATACACAAATAAGAAGCCTTATAAATGAATTTTTATCCAAAATGAATTTTGCAGTCAAAAAAGGACAGGAAAGGAACACAAATCGCTGAATATTCAGGACGAAAGTACTAAATTTTACCAAGCTGTTAAATATTTAACTCGAAAATATTAATTTCTTACATAAAGTTTATTTTGTACCAAATATTTAAATTTTCTGACAAATATAAAGTGGTAACCACATTACTTTACACATTTATTTTTTAAAAAGTATTAATATTTGCCAGGTGACTGACTGGCTGACTATTACAGTTATACTTTAAAAAAAAGTTTTTGTTCGATTTGCAAATGCAATTTGCATATATTTCTTAATTTTCAGGTGCAATGTGTGCTAAAAATTCCAGATTCGAGATAATAGATTTTCACTTTTTTCATGATGCCGCTTCTTGAAAGTCTATAGCTACTGAATTACTGTAAATAATGTATTTCTCCTTCTAGGGAAATTTAGTCCCTACAACTTTACTGTTTCTAATTTATAAAATAACTTAATGATCTTCAAATACAGTTCTCTGTCCTAAAAAAGAAGAGAGATTATAATTAGTTTTAGAAAAAATTGTTTTAATAATTTTGTGTGTGACTTTTAAAACTTTCTCATTAAGCATAATGTTTTTTATTTAAAATGCAATCAGAAATATTATTTTAATTTTAAGGTTGTCCTTTTGACAAATTTCTAATTATATATATACTATTTTTTGGAGAATTGATGAACACCTGGAGCATTTTAGTAGCGGTTTTTTAGTAGGAGAAGTCTGAATTTGAACGAAAATCCTAAGCATGTAGTTTCACGTCAATAGTCTTATATTTTTATAATTAATTTATTGTTTTGAAGGATCCCGGTTTACAATCTCTATTCTAAAATTAAGTATGATTTTGTTAGCTTGGCCAACTGGAATTTCTCTAGTTTCATCTTTAGTCAATTGGGTAATAGTGCCACTTTTCATGTTTATTTTTACCCGTCCTCTACCAGTCCTGCAACCATAACTTGAATATATTCCAGCTAGTGAATTATTCGTCACCAATATTGCAAAGACGTCGCCATCGGATGTTGACAATACAATTTCTTGTTTGGTTGGGATAGGCACAAAGACATTCCTTTGCAAAGATTTTTGAATTCGCTTATCTTCAGGAAAAGTGTATCTTCGAAGTTCGAGTTGCCGGCGGGGATTATTATAGGGAGTGAACCGAATAAATTCCAGTTGATTGAGTTCATATTGATGTCCGGTACCTAAATCAACCTTCGTAGTTGGAGATATGGAATTGGTGGGTGGAGACCTAGACCTGATACGAAGAGAAAGGTCGGTAGGAGGAGGAGAATTGCCAGGAGAAATAGACTTGGCAGGAGAAATAGTCCTGGCAGGAGAAGTAGACAAGGCCAGATAATGAGGTCTGGCTAGAGAAAGAGTCCTGCCAGCAGAAAATTTTCTGCCTGATGAAGAAGGTTCGCAATGAGAAACACCAGGAACAGACTCTCCATTAGGCAAACACTCTAAATTTGGACTTGGTTCTGCAAAAAGTAACAAAAAGAATTGCTTTGTTTAAAGGCATGTAGGTAATATTGCGCTGGAAAACTTATTAAACGCTAGAACCGCAATATTCAGATATTTCGAACAGCAAACAAAAATTCTCAATTTTCTCATCCAAAGTGTGACTAGATTTTGATTCTTTGAGGTCCGGAATATATGTGTAAACAATAAAAACGATCTGATAAAATTCGCAACACAGGTAGTCCGTCAATTGAGATGACGGATGCATCAACTAAACAAGTGCTCGAAACCGCGTAGAAGTATTGTCCAGCTGGGAAAATGTATCAATAAAAAAATGGCTGAAACGTAAAAAAAAGTATACATTTGTGTATTGATTGATGGGGCCGACCTTTCTTTATGAAACTTCTTCATTGGGTAATTATTACTTAAGATAAACAATCAAAACTTAGAAATTTTTCCGATCAAAAATCGATGTTTTGTAAAAGACAACTCGTGATTATTCGGCTGTTTGTTGATAAAAATACTTTAAATTTGTATGGTATATTCTCAATATATCAGCGATGACTGTAAATATCGCACTTTGTTTAAAAAGTTAATAAGTTTTTTTCTGATTTAATATCAAATGCATGACGAACGAAAACCATGTTTCGCCAACTGCGTACAGTGGGACGGTCATCGAAAAAATGTTATGTGAAGTAACTTTTCTGAAGAAAGTTGTTCACCAGAATTCAAAAAAGTTTTTCTGAAAATTTAAAGAAAGTTGGTCGAAAATTGTGGAAATGGAAGCGAGTTGAAGTCAACACACGCTACCGCTGCAGTGCTTCGTTTATCAGTTTCTGTTCCTAAGCAGCTAGCCAACAGCGGCAAAGAGCAACAAAATGCTCCAGCGGCAGCGTTAGTAGACTTCAACTATCTGCCATTTCCACAATTTTTGACCGATTTTTTTCAAATTTTCAGAAAAAAATTGCAGTCTAGTGAACAACTTCCTTGCGATAAGTTACTTTAACTAACATTTTTTCGATGTCCGCCCCACTGATCGAAGTTGGCGAAACGTGGCTAACGTTTGGAATCAATTTGCTACTAAATAAAAAAAACATATTAGCTTTTTAAATAAAGTGCGTTATTTAAAGTAATAGCTTATATATTAAGAATACAGTGTACAATTTTCAAGAATTATTATCAACAAACGACAGAATAATCGCGAGTTGTGTTTTAAAAAACATTGATTTTTGGTCAAACAATTCTCTTAGTGTTTATTGTTTATCTTAAGTATTAATTATCCAATGAATAAGCTTCATGAGAAAAATTTGTCGGCCGCGTCAAGCTGAATACGAATGTACATTTTTTTCACTTTGCGGGCACTTTTTTTTGTCGATAGATTTTCCCGGCTGGACAATACTTCTACGCGGTTTCGAGCGCTTGTCGAGTGTCTGTATGTATCATCTTAATTTATTCAACGCATATAAATGATACATTCAACACAATTAGAAAATCTTCAAGGATGAAAATAAATCAGCAGAAGTACCTTATAACTCTATTGGAATTACGAATTAAGCGCGAAATTCCATGATGTAATTTTTGGATTAAATGATTGAAATCCAAATTATATTGGAATGAATTTAAATAAAGAGGAAAATAATTTTCCATTCTGTTGTTAAATGTAAATGTTCCTTAGAGAATTATTTATATTTGTAATAGTTAGATGAAGAATTATAAGAATTCAGGAGGTTAAGTTTCAAAATCGAAAAATCATAGTTACCATATTTAAATTTCTAAAAGGATTGTTCATGGTGTAGAATTGTTTTAATGAACATAGAAATTGGATTAAAATAAGTTTATCAAGTAATGATCAAAACTAACATATTAATTATTATGCTCAGATAATTTGATTACATTCTGCTCCCATAAGGATCTTTTGCTCGGATTACTTTTTTTATGTAAAACTTAAATATATTCACATTAAAAAATTACGAATATTACCAATAATATTATTATGTGAATGGTCATTAAGGACATTTTCAAAATTTAATCTAACACTGTCTTCATGTTCTTTCTATGTTATGAGTAAGGATCTTTTTGTTTCTCCAATGCTACATTTTCTTAGTTATAGTAACAACTTTTTGATTTTTTGTAAAAAATTGAAAATTCAAATTTTTATCACACAAATAAAAAGAATAGGCGCCAAGGCGTACCCACAAAAATGATGCTACGAAAAAATCTAATACAATGGCATGCTTTAAAAGAGAAAGAGCATAAGATAAATTTGATCCATGAAAAAATAAAATTCCGCTAGGAAAGTTCTTCGACAATTTTTCAACAAAGCATTCCAAATGAGCATCCATGTGTGTACAATATTTTCTAGTTTCAGGAAGTATTAATATTTTAAAATTTTTAATAATAAAACTGCTTATATATTCACGCTTCTGTTATCAATTTTGATTTATAATAGATACCTTGATGATTTTTATTTTTGTCATTCTTCCCAAAATTTGATAGAAAGTCCCTTGTTCTGGGCGGCATACATGACGATATTTCTGTGAAAACACAAAAAAATTAATGAGCTTTCTATATGATATTTTTAACAAAAAATATGTATTTTCAAACTCTAGGCGAAATTCTTAACAAAATGCATGCCTTTTAATATGATTGTAAAATTTCGAACGAAAAAGTATTAATTATTTCAACAAAAAATAAATTAGTAAAATGGTCATCCAAAGAAATTATGTTTAAAAAAAGAAAGAACGAATTTTCCATAAAATAGACTATTTTTTAGCCACAAATAAATTCTAAACCTTAATTATTAATCTTCATCAAAAAAAAGTATATTCTTTGATAAGGTAGTTCTACTTACCACGCAGTTCTAATTTCAACCCGAGAATATAAATTTTTAATACATAAAATCATTTTCAACCTAATGGATCTTTTCCAATTAAAATTTCAATTTTCAACAAAAGCAAATTATTTATGAATAAAAAATCTCGTTTAATTGAAAATGTAACTAATTTGTTGAAATCTATGCAAAGTCCTCTGACTTAAAAATTTTTATGCTCATATCTGAATAAAACAATATCGCCAAAATTGTTCAAATTTGTCTAAAAATGTAAATTTTTACTTAGGAATTCAATTAGTAATAAGAAATATTAAAATCTGTAGAAAATTTGGTAAAATAAAATGCTTCTCCTGTTTTTTCTAGTTTAATATAAAAGTATAAAAAACTAATGAGTTAAATAATTGCACAATTAATAATATTTTATTGTTATAAATGATGAAAGTACATATTACATCTGAAAAATACGTTAATTTCGCGACGTACCTAATGGGAAAAATTTCAAACAAATTAAAATTATAACTGAAATCGAAAACTGTGATTTAAACTTAAATTTTTGTCTAATTAAAACAATTTTTGAAAATAGTTTTAAAAATCATATAATTCATAACTAGTAGAAATTTGGATTGATATTTCTTAACCTATATGAAAATTCTTTTTTACCAAAAAATTTGACAAAAATTTGTAATGGTTATACAATTTTTTTTTGTTTAAATTTTTAAAAAGCTCTATTTTTTAAATTTTGGTCTTGTCGAAAAATTATATTAACATAATTTCTAAGTATATTCGATTCCTAGTAAAGAATTCAAATGAAATTTCCTAATCTATCAGACAAATATTTCTTTCCATTTTTTTAAACTTTTTCAAAATTTTCAAAAGTATGTAACTTTTTTAATTTTTACTTACATTTAAAATTTCATTTAGATAATTTGCAAGACTTGGACTTAATCTATTAAAAACTCTCACAACATTTTATGAAATTGGTTTAGAAACCTTGAGAAAAGTATTAAAGACTGAAATTTTAAAATCTATTCAAAACCAGAGATCGAAAATTTGTACTAATACGTTAGACCCTCTAAACGAGAATTTAAACATGCGATTCTAATGTAATCGTCCAAATTTTTGATCTCTGATTTAGAACGGTCCAAATAAAATTTTATATTTCGATGTGATTTTAAAAAGTTATATACTTTGAAAAATTTTGAAAATGTTTTGAAAAATAGAAAAAAAAATTTTTTTATACATTAGGAAACTTCATTTGAATTATTCAGCAGATATTAAATATATTTAGAAAGTACCTCTGGTACATTTTTCGATTAAGCAAAAATTCAAAAAGTTGGAGATTTTTCAAAATGTGAATAACAATTTTTATGACTTTAAAAATTTAGTTAAATTTTTTGTTTCACGGCAGAAAGACTTGCAAATTATGCTGATGGCATTTTTTAAATTCATGAAAACTAAAGAAGTTTTATGCTTTTCAACATGCTTTTGGACAAAATTTTAAAAATTTGGATCATTTTCAAAAATATTCACTTATTGTTATTAACTCATCCATGAGTGTCAAGCGTTGTTTTTAGTAGATTTAAACAAGATTTGCAAATTATCTTGACGATGTTTTTCAATTCGACACAAATTATTGAGCGTGAAGCGCGAGTTTCGTAAATCGGAAAAATTTCATTTGCAATTCATGGGTGTAATTACATAGAAGTTTAAATTACAGTTTTCGATTTATGTTATTATATTTATATCATTAAAAAAAAATGTAGTTAAAGTATACGCAATAAACTTACGAAATGGAGTGCTAAGCACGAGAGCGTACCCGCGCACCTCAAGCGCGCTCAATCTTGGCGCGACGCACGGCGCGCAATGCATATTTTTTAGATGCTATTAGTTTTATAATTTAATTTATGAATTTTGTCAGAAAAAAAATCATCTGCGTTTTCTGGTCTACTTAAGTAATAAAGATAAAATTAAATTTTTATATATTTACCAATAGAATTAAGGAAAGCAGCAAATGCAAGGAATAGAGCACTGATGGTTATCATCATTTTTAATTAGAGTAGATGATAGTAGTTGACATTAGATGATACTGATTTTGGAAAAAAAGAAATTTCCTACAATATGTTTCGTTATATATCAAAGTGGGCGATCCATGTTCCACGTAGCAAATTTTTATTTGTTGAACCCCCACTTTCCATTTAACCTCATGCCCCACCCCGAAAAAAGCTCAACTAAAATTTTCACGTGATATATAGATATTCACTATTTACCTTATCGCTCGCCTAGATGTTCTGTTTCATTTTATTGTATACCTGTGTGATATAGAACTAATTGAGTGAAATAAAAAATTAGATCAACATATTATGTTTACAGGATAAAAAAAGATTCTAGAAAAACAGTTACTTATTGGTACAGGTTTATTTCTTCTCAGGTTTCAATTATTGCACATATTTATATGACGGATTCATTTTATAGCACTTTAAATTTTTTATTTGAGCAATAATAATAAGACGACAAGGAAAACACCAGGGAAATAAAAGTTGGATAATTTTTTTATTCGTGTTATTGATGATTATAGGCCATTAAATGTTATGTTTTTGCAACTAATAAGGTGTCATTAGCAAATGACATATTATTTTGTACTAAAAAAAAGTATAGAAAAATACATCAATATTAATTAAAATTGTTGAATTCTCAACCAAGAAGAATTTTTTAGTAGAAGAAAAAAAAGTGTACAAAAATCTTCGAATTTTAAGACTAAAAAGACGAATTTTCTATGAAGCATTTCCAACAAAATAATTTTATTTTTTAACAAAACAGTAAAATGTCCAACTTTACTAATGTGTATACATTATTAAAATCTATGGTGCAAAATTGATATATCTTTATTAGATGCTTTTATTTAGCAAGCTATATAGATTACCTTGATCGAAAAAATTTATGTTGGAATTTTATTGTCAATGCCGCCTCTTAACATTGTTAATGGACCTGAAAATTAAGACCGTGAAAATTGTATAAAAATCGGGTAATAAAAACGCGTGTCCCACAGACTTTTACAAGGCTCTTATTCTCGAGAATCGATGAAGAGTGTTAGACTTCCATTTTTGTGATTGTTTTATGATTGGAAAAGATTACGGCTTATAATTTCTACTTTAAAATTGAGTAAAATTTTGTTCTTTTGGCCGACTTGTATTTTTCTCATTTCATCTTTAGCCAATTAGGCAAACGTCTTGCTTTCCATGTTTATTTTCACCTTTACTTTACTAACTTTAAGACCTTGACCCGAATACCGCCTTGATCAAAAAGTTTTAGGACTCGTCACCGTGTGGCACTCTCGTTCGGCCGATTTCAATTCTTCTTTTTTTGTGTTGGTAGTAGTGTCATTGACGTTCTGTCAGATTCTCAGCTTAATAGCTTGACAATTGTTGAAGTGACGCCGTATTGTGTACATCTATCTTTGTGTGTGGTTTCGATTTTTCACCCTGAAAAAATGTCATAGACTTTGCATAGTGATATCGGTATCCGTGAGCATTTAGATAAAAAAGAAACGAATACCATCAAGCAACCACCGAATTCACCTGATTTGGCTTTCTGCGACTTTTTCCTATTCGGTCGAATCAAGAAACCTCTCCGCGAAAAACGTTACAGCACCTGAGATGAGGACATGGAAAAATCGAAGATGGCTCTGATGGCTATATCGCAAACCGATTATAAAAGATGTATCGAGGAGTGCATCAAGAGCTGGAATGAGTGCGTTGCAGTCGATGTGGAGTATGTTAAAGGAGACAATATCGATTATGACGAATAAACACGTATTTTTGATTTTAAAAATAAAGTCCTAAAACTTTTTGATCAACGTGGTATATTCATTGGATTCATGGAGTTAATGCAATTCGTTGAATGTATGGAATTGATGAAATTCAAAGAATTCATTTCATTGAATTTCGTTGACTCATTGAATTTCACGAATTCCTTGGATTTCATGAATTAGTTCAATTCCATAAATTTATTGAATTTCTTCAATTCTATGAATTGATTGAATTCCTTAAATTCTATGAATTTTACGAATTGCGTAAAATTCATGAATTTCATGAATACTGTTATTTCCATGAATTTCATGAATTCTGTTATTTCTATGAATTACGTGTATTCCGTATATTCCACGAATTCCGTCAATTCTTTGGATTCCTAGATTTCCGGCAATTCTTCAGATTCCGAGAATTCCTTGAATTTAACGAATTGCGTGAATTCTCGGATCTTCTTGAATTCCGTGAATTCTTTCAATTGGTTTAGTTCCGTAAATTCGATGAATTCTTTGAATTTCTTGAAATATGTGAATTCCGTAAATTCCTATAATACCGTCATTTATATTAATCTCGTGAATTTCTTGTATTCTTTGTGTACCGTTAATTCTTTGAATTCTGTGAATTTCTTGAATTTCGTAAATTCCGCGAATTCCATTAATCTCAGTTATTTAATAAATTCCGTGAATACCACTAGTTACATGAAACCCGTAAGTTTTAGGCATTATCTGAACTAAGTGAATTTTTTGAATTTTGTAAACTTAGTGAATTCCTTTAGTTTCATGAATTCCCTGAATTCCATTAATACGCACATTATATGCTATATATTATCAAAAGTGTTAGCTCCGTCAGACATTTTTTTGCCAGGAATAAGTGTTCTTAGAAGTTATTTATATTTTTTTTTATTCTGTTTTTTCAACAGGTTTCGGGATATCCTGCTACAAGATTTATATAGTAGCGATACCTTACGTTTCGGAAATAAACTTTCAATACTTGTCGTGGAAGTTTCCAACAAAATTTCTCAACAGATTAGTTATATTGTATAAGCAATTACATTTGACGCCAAATAAGCGTTGAACTGATGTAATAAATCTAAACTCATGTTATAAGATTCGTTAAAAAAATCAAATCAGTAACTTTGTTGAGACAGTTTTCGCCTTCTTTTTTAATGAAAACGATTTCAGCAAAGGCGCGCTTATAATAATCAGGTTTAAAATGTAGGATTTAATAGCATTTGAATCCCTGTTATGGCATTGAACTAAATGTTTAGCTATGAGTTTGTGATTTTTTCCACGTGGTTGATGTTATTTTTGTTTTCCTTTAATCTAATATGCAGGGAGCTTTTTGTTTCGCCCACGTCAGTCCTGCCACAATCAAACGTAAATTTATGGTATAAACTATGTTACATTGAATTTAAGTATTTGATTTATTGTTTCCTAATTAAATAAATTTATTTAACTTGAAATCAGCTCTAAAATAGTTTTGATTGTAAATTTATTCAACAGACTTTTTAAATTTTGTTAAATTGTCCCTAAGAAAGGTATGCAAATGATCTCCTGTTTTTATTAATAATTCCATCAACATACCACAAGTAGTTATTTTTAAATTTACGAGTTTTATGAGTCATATTACATTTATCTTTAGATAGAATAAGAAATAAATTGATTAGGAAAAGATAAATTAGATATTTTAGATCAATGTAACGAACTTTGTAAAATAACGTATGATTGTGGCACGACTTATGGAGGAGAAACAAAACGCTCCCGACGCATTAGAATAAAGGAACATGAAAATAAGATCAATTATTTGAAAAAAATCACAAACTCATAGTCAAATATTTGGTTTAATGTCATAACAGGGATGCAACTGCTATTAAATGGGATGAAATTGAAATCTTACATGTTAAACCTAATTATTATAACCGTGCGTTTGCTGACATTGTTGTCATTAAAAAAAGGCGAAAACTGTCTCAAAAAAGTAACTGATTGAGATTTTGTATCGAATCTTATAACATAATTTTAGATTCCTTATGTTAATACAACACCTATCTCGCGTCTGATTATTGTCTATCTACGTTTTCATTCTCTTCAGTCTATGCTATTTCGAATTTCACACCATTGTTTTTTTACTTTGTTTTTATTCAATCAGATATATTTGATTATATAATATGACTAGCGCTTATAGCCATCATTTTCTAAAAGTTTTACTACGCATGCGCCAAGACGTCTTTTTTATACCGAATATGAATATCTTTAAATAGATATGGAGATTATTAACGAAGTTTTATTCAGCAATGTCATTACGATTCACAAAAGAGCTGAAAAGACTTTAAATCATTAAAAAATATTTCCAATGGTAGCGCGGAATTTGAAAGGATTACAAAGGATTTTCAAAATCTTAATAAAATTTCAAGCGACTTTAAGGACATCTTAGAAGAATTGCAGACTTTTGCTGCTTGAATTTTTAATATAGTATGAAAGCATTCCAAATGAGGTTTTATGCATGGAAAATATTTCATAATTTCAAAAATTATTAATAGTTAAAAATTTTTAATACAAATACTAATATATACTAAATAAATAATAAAAATTATAATAAATAAAAAAGAGCCTCGGTGACTCAGTTGGTTGGACACTCGAACTTCACCTCAGAAGTGCGGGGTTTCATCCCTGAGCCAGTACCTCAGGAAATTTTTCTATGTACCTTTATCCAAAGAAATAATGTTTAACTGACAACAACGAATCTTTTACAAAATAGACCAATTTTTAACTACACATAAATGTTGAACTTAATTAATAATTTTTATCCAAAAAAATTAATGCATCGATAAGTTAGTTCTGCTTATCACGCAATTGTTGCATTTTTAAACCGAAAAGATGAGTTTTTATCACGAAGGATTTTTTTCAACCTAATGGATCATTGATGTACGGACTTGACCGAATGGCCGATCCTAATGCAACTTCTAAGGCGCAAGATGTTAAAATACTCCTTTATAATGGCTTCTCCCCTGCTGTTGTGCACTTCGGGTAGCATTCAACTCGCCATGTACGTAAGCCCATGCGTGTCCACCATGTATATAAATGGCCACTATATACTGTTTCACTCGACTAGATGTTCTGTTTTATTTTATTGCATACCTATATTTCATTGAATAAATTGGGTCAAATGAAAAATTATATCAACATATTATGTTCACAGGTTAAACGAATATTCCAGAAAAAGAGTTCTTTATTGGTACACTTTTGTTTCTTACAAGAATTTAATTATTATTATTATTATTATTATTATTACACCATTAAGCCATTTCCCTTTCGGGGTAGGCGTGACTCACTCGGCAGGGGAAAGGAGTAGTGTGTGGATGGGATAGAGATTTTTCAGATTGATCCAGAATTCTCGTGCTATTTATGTAAATAACACGTTCGTTCCGCAACACTGCTCCGACCCAGGTTGCTGATCAATCTCTCTAGCAATCACCCCAAGCGAAGAACCTCGCGAAGCCGTTATGTAAGGTTCCCCACTTGGGTCCATTAGTAGCCAAGGTCTTTGTTTCAGGCGTCGTTCAGTTTACTGACTCTCTTTTTATTAACTATTTTCCGCCATACTTTCCTGTCCTGGCATACTTCTCTAGCTTCTTTTATGTCCATGCATTTTTTCATGCAGGCTCTCG
>NC_046660.1:56498571-56513568 GCF_010883055.1 Belonocnema kinseyi
AGGACCCCTCAAGACCCTTGTATCTTTGACTAACTCTCTAAGTCTTTCATCCGCAACAACAAAGTCGATTATACTGCGGCTATTTCCTTTAGACCAGGTGCATGATGGATTCACGTTATAGGACTTCGAGTTTTTTTATTCAATGATAGTAATACGACGAAAAAAGAAAAAAGAGGATACATGCCATTAGAAAAAATGAGAGGTGAAAAATGATTGTTACATAATTTTTTTATTCGAGTTTGTGATGCTTATAGTCAATTGAATATTATGTTCTTTCGGCTGATAAGGTGTTATTAAAAAATTACATAATAATTGAATTTTCAACAAAATAAATGACTTTTTATCCATGTAATTGCTTTTTCACCAAAATAATGAATTTTTAACCTAGTGAAATTATTTTTAATGAAAAGCCGAACTTTCAACAGAATTTTAAGTTAAAATTGTTTTATTCGGTTTAGAAAAGATATTAGGTTGTAAATAATACATGTTTAAGTTTCTGGTATTTGATTACACACATACACAAAAAAAGTCATCTGAACTTTTGATCAGACTATGTTTATCTAATTTTTTTTGAGATCGCTGAGTCAGAATTCGGTGGCTGTTTGGCCCTATCAGGTCAATATTTTTTTAACGTGAAAAATGACCCAAAAATAGACAAAGTAGCTTCTTTTGTTCATAAAAAAATGTAACCCGAACACCTTTCTGCAGGTTTTTCGGGTCCCTGAATTTGAGTATAATGCTGACAGAGATGAGCTGGGAGATGGGCGATCCCATGTATTTAATTTCGAACGATCTTCGCCAGCGCCATCTATTATCTGAGGCTTTTGTAAACTAAAATAAAGCGCCCCAATTACTCAGGCCAGTTTACGAACTGAAATAGATGATATACAGTTCTACTTAAGCGGTCAAACAGGGCGGCGTTTTTCCAGTTTGACATAGAGTTCTGAGCAAGTTATATTACTTTAAAAGCGGTAATGAGAATGCGAATATTACCGAGAATATGACCCAGAAATAAATTCTCTGAGAATTTATGAGAATCTCAGAATTTATTTAAATTAATAGAAAATTGAATTTTTTCGTTAACTTTTTGGTTGAAAGTTCAACTCTTTTTTTGAAAGTTTGTTTTTTTATTTTTAAGTTCACCTGCTTTAGCAGAAATTAAATCATTTTTTGATGAAAATGCAACTGTTTGGTAAGAAATTAAGCTGTTATACTTTTTTCTTAAAAACTTAACTATTTCGTAGAAAATTTACTTTTTTTTTAAATTTATATTTTGGTGTTGAAAAATGAACTGAAATATTTTCTGGATGGTTCTACTTATAAAAAAAAATATGTTTTTTATTACAAATGCATCTGTTTTAGTGCAAAATTGATCTTTTTTCTTTATAAAAGTGCAACTATTCGGTAGGGAATTTAGCTATTTTGTTAAAAATTTGTCCTTTTTGTTTGAAAGAATTCGTCTTTTTGGATTGAAAATTCAATTTTTTTCGTAGAAATTTATTTTTTGTTACAAAAATTCATTTTTTGATGTTACTGAGGCAACTAGAATCTTTTTTAGATGGAAACTCAACTTTTTTGTTATGAAAAATTATTTTGCTTTATTTTTCAAAATTATTTTTAACTAAAAATCAAAAATGTCAAGAATAACGGAAATTATATTTTGAAATAAAATTTTTTTTATCCCAACTGATGAATTTTCAACATAAATGATGAATCTTCAACTGGAATAGTAGTTTAATTTTATGCAAAAAGATGAGTTTTCAACTAACACAATCAAAAACAAAAACAAAAAAAAAACAAAAAATGAATTTTGAACTAAAAAACATCATCATTTATAATCAAAAATTGAATGAATAAATTTTGAGTTAACAAATAAATCTTCAACCAAAGAGATGAATTTTTAACTAAAAAAATTCAAAAAAATACTTAAATTTACGGCAAAAAACTCCTTTTTATCCAAAGAAAGAAAATTTTTTCAATTAAACAGCTTATATTTCAACAAAACAGTTGAACTTCCAGCCAAGTAATTATATTTTCAACCTAAGAGATGAATTATTAACTAAGATTATTATTATTTAATTAGATTACTATATTTTTAACTAAAAAGAAGAATTTTTAAACCAGGAGAATAAATTCAAAAACAGAATTTACTGAGTTAACTGGAATATTTTTAAAAATAAAACTCACCTGTTCTGTGATAAAAAATTTTTTTGCTTTAAGATAAATTTCATATTTTTTATAAAAATTGCAACTTTTTGCTAGAGAATTCCAAGATTTTGTTAAAAATTGCATTTTTGTAAAGAATACTAAATCCTTTAAAATATCATATTAAATTACTATAATCAATTGAAAATTCTTTGGAACCTTTTTAAATTCTCTTAAATTCATCAACTTCTTTCAAATCTTTTGAAATACCTAGATCTTTTTTTAAATATGTCTAAAGTACTTTTGAATTTTTCAAATAACCCTTCTAAAATTTTTTTATTTCTTTGAAATTTCTTCAAATTATAAAAACAAATTAAAGATTCATTTCCATCTTTTAAAACATCATCAAATATTTAAAATCCTTAAAAATCTTTTGAAATTTTGTGAAGCTTCAAATTGAAATTTAGAAAAAGAAAAAAGTTCCAAAACGTTAAATATTGAAATTTTTGTCAATTAGAGTTTTAAAAAGGAAACAATAAGACTTCAAAGCTTTCGAAATCTAATTTTCAAACATTTTCAACTATTTAATAAGAATAATTTTCAACTCGATGATATTTAAGTCTTCAAAATTTGAAATGTATACTTGAAAGTTTATTTATAAAAAATTAATCATCATGAATTAATAGAAAGCGTTCAAAATTAAAATGTACGTTTTTTATATGGGCAATCTATAAATGAAATTATTTCAGCTTGAAATTTAGAAAACAGAAAAATTAAAAAATTTGAAAAATTTTAATGTTTGTAGATTAGTTAAAGTATTAAATTAAAGCGTTAATAGAAATTACTCGAGTTAAAGTTTAACCTTGAAGACTTGAATTCTATCAAGTGCAAAATTACTTATATTTCATGGTTGAAAATAAGATTTCGAAAGTTTTGAATTTTTCTTGATTCCATTTTCAAAACTCTAATCTACAAAATTACAATATTTAACTTTTTGAAATTTTTCTTTTTTCTAAATTTCAATCTGAATCTCTAAAAAATTTCAAGAGATTTCAAAGGATTTTTAAGAAAGTATTTGAAGTATTTCAGGGTATTTTTTAAATTTCAAGGAATTTTCAGAGCTTTGAAAAATTTCAAAAGATTTTAACAGATTGTCAATATTTGAGGATGTTTCAAAAGATGTCAGGGAATTTTCATCTTATTTTTATAATTTTGAAGAATCTCAAAGAATTTTAGAGAAGTACTTTAATAATCTTAAGAAAAAGGTGAAGGTGGGTCAAAATATTTTGAAGGTATTGCAATATTTGAGAGTATTTCAAAATGCTGCAAGGAATCTTCAAATGAGTACGGTAACTTAATATGAGGTTTTGAAAGATTTATTATATTTTATGATATATTAGCAGATTGCAAGGAATTCTCAATTGATTTCAATAATGTAGTATCAGATTTTAAAAGATTTGAAATATTTTAGGGCTTTTTTTTAATTTCCATGGAATTTTCAAGAGATTTCAGAAGATTTTAAAGGATTTTAAATATTTGAGGATGTTTAAAAAGATGTCAATGAATTTTCAATTCATCTTTATAATTTAAAAATATTTTTTTAAAATTTTTAAAGTATAGCAGGGTTGTTTAAAAAATTGTTTAAAAGTATTTTAAAAGGCTCGAAGGAATTCTCAATTGATTATAGTAATTGAATATGAGATTTCAAAGGATTTGATATATCTTAGGATATTTTAATAGATTGCAAAGAATTTTCCATTGATTTTAATAATTTAGTATGAGATTTTAAAGGATTTAAAATATTTCACGGTATTTTTAAATTGCAAGGAATTTTCAGGAGCATTGAAAATTTTCAAAATATTACAAAGGATTCTTAATATATTAGGATGTTTTAAAACATTTCAACCATTTTCAATTAATTTTAATAATTTAAAGCAATTCCAAAGAATTTTAATTATTTTCCACTTTTCAGGTTGAAAGTGGAACTGCTTTGTTCAAAATGTAGTTTTTTTTGTTGATGATGTATTAATTTAGTTGAAAAAATTTGTTTCCTCAAAATTTAACTATTTTGTAGAAAAAAATTTTTTTTTTTAAATTAATTTATTTTAACCACAAGGAAATAATTCTTTTTTGTCGAAAAATTAACTATGATTAAACATTAATTTTTGTATAGAAATGTCAGCTGAAATATCAACTGAAATCTTTTTTTAGATAAAGTTTTTGTTTCTCTTTGTGAAATTTGTTGTTCTGATTAAAATATTTATCTGTAATAGTAAAATTGTAATCGTTCTAGAATAAAATGCAACTGTTTAGTTGAACATTCAAAAATTTTGTTAAAAATGTATCCTTTTCTGTTAAAAATTCAACAATTTTGTTGCAAATTCAAGTTCCTTTGTACAAAATTTACTTCTCAATTAAGGTAGTCCCGCTACTGGAAAAACTATTGAAAGCTATGTTGATTTTTTAAAATTTGGTATTAAATACAGAAAATGGCCTGCATACTAATCAATACATTGGATCATGAATTTGTATGCGGATTAATATAAATCAAGTGTTGATTAAAATAATGGTACGATATAAATTTAAATTTTTATTTGACTCGATCCGAGTTAAAGTCATTTTTCACGCTTAGAAGTTGGCAACATAGCCACATGTCGTGAAAGTAAACCTAACCTGTAAAAATCATTATTATGATTAAATCACTAAATCATTATTTGAAATTTTCGATTGAAAAATGCGTGTTATTAATTTCAGTTTCAATAAGAACACATATTTTTTATAAAATATTATCTGAAATAAAACGTGTATTAAAGATTGTATTTGCAGTCACAATCTGATATAAAGTTATGTGTACAGAATTAATAATAATTAATAGAATACAAACATTCGCTGTTTGGGATAAGGAAAACTACAGAAAAACCTTGCCAATGTTCAAAAACTATAATTACGTGAAATTCAAATTATTACCATTCGCAATATATTGATTTTTATTTAAAACCTGCTGAAAAATAATTAAGTGTGTAATTCCGTATTTAAAGGTCAAAAAGGCCAAAATTTACCACTGATCTTATTGGGTTTTCACCAGACCTACGACAACGCCCGAGTTCACACATGCTTCGTTTCACTGGCTAAAATTGAAGAACTAAAATTCGAATTGGTCGAACACCCACCGTATTCACCAGATTTAGCCCCCAGTGCCTTTTCTTATTTCCAAACTTGAAAAAATGGCTCGGTGGACAGAGATTTCCAGACAACGAAGACGTCATTGCCTCTGTAAGTGCTTATTTTGAGGAACTTCCGAAAACGCACTTTTCTGAAGGATTAAAAAAACTTGAAAAGCGATTGACCAAGTGTATAGAGCGCCAAGGAGATTATGTTGAAAAATAAAAAAAAATTTACCCAAAAAAATTGTTTTTATACTTCATTCTAAGGACTTATTGAACTACCCTCGTAGCTTGATGTTAAAAAGTCAAATTAAAGTCTTTTCTAAATGAAAATTAATTTTTTTGGTTTTTATTGCAAAACTTCATCTATTTTAGTAGAAACAACATTTTTCTTGGATGAAAATGAAACTTTTGACTTCAAAAATTTAGTTAAAAATGTATCCCTTTTTGTTGAACATTTAACTGTTTTGCTGAAAATTCGTCTTTTCGGGTTAAGAACTTAAATAGCTTCGTGGGATATTTATTCCTTGTTTAGAACTCATGTGTTAATGTTTAAAAGTCAAAATAATATCTCTTTAATATGAAAATTAAAACATATATTTTTTCTTAAATTTGCCTTTCTTATAAAAAATTGATCTGGTTTAGTACTAATTTCATCTTTCTTGTACGAAAAATGAACTTTTTGGTTAAGAATTAGACACTTTTGCTTGAGGATCCGAATATTTCGGTTGAACTGATTTGTTAAGAAACTATTTTTTCCGAAAATTGAAATTTTGAGTTGAAAATTTATTCGTTTGTGTGAAGCCTTAATTATTTTACGAAAATTTTTCGAGAATCGATGAAGAGCTAAAGAATTTTGGTAGAGCTTTATTACCGGGAGAAGTATGAATCTAAACAAAGATCCTAAGGGTGTAGTTTCCCGACGTTAGATTTACATGTTTTGTTATTTAATTATTTCTGAAGAAGATTGCGGTTTTGTAATCTCGACATTAAAATTAAGAACAATTTTGCTATTTTGGCCAACTGGAACTTCTCTCAGTTCATCTTTAGTCAATGGGGTAGTCGTCTTGCTTTCCATGTTTATTTTCACCCTTACTTTAATATCTTTAGGACCCTGACCTGAATATATTCCAGCGAGTGCATCATTCGTAGCCAATATTGCAAAGACGTAACCATCGAATGTTGATAACACAATTTGTTCTTGGGTTGAGATAGGAACATAAACATTCTTTCGCAAAGCTTTTTGAATCGGTATATCTGCAGGAAAACTGTATTTTCGCAGTTGGAACTGCCGATAGCGATTATTATAGGAAGGAAGTCGTATAAATTCCAGTTGGCTTAGTTCATATTGACATCCGGCACTTGAATCAATCTTCGCAGGTACAGGCCTGAAACTTTCTGGAGGAGATATAGACCTGACATGAAGAGAAGGCTCAGCCTGAAAAGAAGACTTGACAGGAGAACGAGAGCTTTTCCCAGAATGAGGTCTGGCTGAGAGAAGGTTCCTGTCAGCAGAAAAATGCGTGTCGGTTGGATAAGGTTCCCAACGTGAAACACCAAGAATAGGATCTTCATTGGGAAAATACTCTAAATGTGGAATTATTTCTGTAATAAAAAACAAAGCATTATTTTCTCTAGACGTAAGCTAAACCGACCATTATTGGGACTTTACGGGAAGTTAACCTACGTGAACACAATTTTAAAATGGTGAATTAGAATTTTTTTAACAAAAAACGCTATAACAAGTGGCCAATACATCATTTGATCGATTTAAACACAAGATAAATTATTAATTTTATATTTAATTACCATAAATAGATATTTGTAAACTAGTCAGATCGCCCATTAATGGGACAAGAATGTTGGGGTATATATTTAAGTGAGACACAAAAGACGCCAAGAGTGACAGAAGGGAAATCCAGTCTGGTTTATCAAAATCACTCTAGGTGCAGTCGTTGTTGCGTCGTATGTCGCTTTCATTCAGATGAGAAGAGTTACAGCGACCACAGAGGATTGTTTCGCACCACGCTCAGGGATCATTCTGAACTCTCTGTCCCTTTGATACTTTCTAGTTTAGAATCCCCAACAGTAATAATATCCATGTCTCAATGTCGAGAAAAGGATACTTTTTCGTGGGTGTTTTACCAAAGTTAACGTTTCATGCTTACTATAGAAGCTCCACGGGCCCTCTAGGACTGTTTGGCACCACGTTCAGGGATCATGCCGATCTCGCTATCTTTTTGGTATTTTGTAGCTTAGGGCCTTCTGATTCATAATATTTATGTCATGCCCAGCTCTCTGTCCATCCAAGTAAGGAAAGAAATTCTGGGTAATCAAGACAGTATCAACATGACATCACTGCACGATCCTGCCAATGAAGTCAATACCGGAGTCTTATCTAACCAGTTAAGGCAAGATGAAAGAATGGTCAGGTTAATAATAGCAATATTTTGGTATTTTCCAGCCAGTTAAGGTAAGCGTATTATGCGATCCAGTCAATGAATGCAATATCGGGAAGTGTTTAAACCAGTTATAGAAACATTAGTGTATGGTTTGGTATTGCTTAACGTTCTGGTCAGTAAATACAGCAATGAGAATTAGTTTGCTCAAACAGACGAGTTTTGATTTCTCATTCTACTGTTCCCTTTGACCCGCATCTGCAATATTATTAATCATACATCTGCTTGGATACTTTACTGCTGGCTGATGGCGCACGTATCCTAAATACCATAATATGGTTGCTACGTGTGCATATGATCCGACTGTCCTGGCCCCAGTTTGGCAAGTACAGTGGTACCCTGATATATTTTCATTATTTTGTGCTGGATCCATCTGTAGCTCTTGATCATCGGCTGCTTGTACCAAGTTATCTCCTGCCAGATTCAGCTGAAATATTCCTACCGTCGGTTCCTTCAAACAATTCATATCCAGCCTAGGGAAATGAGGTATTTGGTGAGGTACTAACAGAGGTGGCATTTTATGGTTAATACCAAGATTTCAAGAAGCGATAGGGCATCATGATAACCACGGTCCACAATGATAATGTCATCGTTTCCGAACTATTCTCACAGCCCATTAATATCAATTTAGAATTTATTAGTAAGCATGGCAGCATTGTTATTTCAAGAGTCAAAAAAGTGAAGCTCATGAATAACCAAAATATAACCGTCTAGAGCTTCAACTAAGGCTGGCTTAAGCAAGTGGCGACCTTTATGAACGCAGTATGTTTGCTGGAGTGATCTGGAAATGCTGGGTTTATGGATATATACATAAGTTCCATCTATATAGGCAATCACTTTAGGAACTTCAGGAAACGTATCATCAAAGACCTCACAACCAAAATAACGAGACTTACGTTCTGCCTACTATCGTATCCAAAAATAACTTTCAAAAAGGTCATCACTCAGCCCTTGGCGAAGCTTACACAAAAACATCATCAAATTCTTTTCACTAATACGGCGATATACCCATCGATCTCGTACAGCATCGCAATACGTATATAAATCCCTGAATTGCTCGCGTGTTATAGGACTGATTTAATTGAACTATTTCTCTGAAAACGTTTCTTCATTATTAAAATCAGGCTCATCAATCTTCGAGGATTCACGTAGGCCTTGCAAAAAGTATTGCAATTGCCACTCACATCCAAATGCTCAGGGCAAACGAGTTGATTTCGGTACGCAAATATATTTTTTTACAAAAACATTAACCTTATATTTCACCGACAACCTGATCACATCTAGCATTCTGTTACAAAATAAACAAGAACTATTTCTTCTTCGTTTTAAAACATTGAGTGTCAGAAAATTAGGACCAAGTGCTGCATCATTCATCTCCATATTAATGCTTCTATTGCAGTTCAGGCACATCCACATATTTTCATCAATCTCTTGAGAAGCTATTTCATTTTCATCATGACGATTCTGAGGGGTACGCACTTAGTGATGCTTAATCACATTTAGTTTGTGTAAGCCTGATCCGAAAACTATCAATTAAAATTTTACAGTAGTTAAACTACCCCAGGACACCTTTCTCAAACTTAAGTCTTAATGACACGGTTGGCAAGGCGTGATTTATTAGTTTGAATGAGGGATTATTCAAAGGAATTATTCAAAGCATTCCAGCGAAGTGTCATGTGTGCAGAATATTTTCTAGTTTCAGAACGCAATAGAAGTTGAAATTGTTAAATTAAAAGCTGCTTATCATCTAACACGTATGTTATCCTTGCATTTTTAACAAAAAAGTAAAATTTGAACACAGAAAAGCTTAAATTATTTTAAACAAATGAATTAACAAAATGGCCAGCTAAAGAAGTTCTTTTGAACCAAAACAAAAACGAATTTTCCACAAAATAAACACACATAAATGTTTAAGTTTCTTTATTTTTAAGGCACTTAATGAAAAAATCAGAAATTTGAATTGAAAAAGCATAACCCATTTCAATAAAACATAAATTATGGAAATCGAGATCCAAAGTGATTGTGTTGTACCAAACCAAAAACGAATTTTCTACAAAATATATCAGTTTGCAACCAGATGTAAATTTTTAGCCATAAAACATCCAATGCCTAAAATAAATTGTAAAATATACACTGGGAGACTTATTTTTCAACCCGATAAGAAATCCTGGTTAGTTTAGAATTTAAATACTTTTTGCAAATTCGTATTGTTATTGTTAACTTTTTTAGCATTATTCTCGTAATTAATTTTTTTCTACAGATCGGTACCAACAATCGCTATAATTTTTGGCATGTTTCCGTGTTGAAATATCTAGATGTGCATTTTTGTGTTTTTTTGTAAGCCCATTTTTTAAACAACTAGAGAATTTGTGGTTCAGCGCACTGTTGCTCTGTGCCCGTAGATATAGATTTCAAAGTAAAAAAACAAAGAGTCATGTTAAAAAAGTAAAAAAACCTCTGAATTCATCTGGGAAATATCTTGTGTGCTTTTTCCATTTTTTTTGTTTAAACAATTTGTTAAACAATTACACCATTCGTTATCTTTCTTCAATTGTTATAAACAAAGTATGCATCGGATCAAGAAAACGAGTGCACCATTGCATTCCTGTTTATAACAATTGCAGAAAGATAACAAATGGTGTAATTGTTTAAAAAATTTTTTAAACAAAAGAAAAGCACACCGAGATATTTTTAAGACAAACCCAGGCGTGTTTTCACTTTTTTGAGATGACTCGTAGTTTTTTTACTTTAAAATCCATATCTGCGGACACGGAGCAACAGTGCGCTGAACAACAAATGCTCTAATTGTTTAAAAAATGGGTTTACAACAAAACAAAAAAAATGCACATAAAAAGCGCACAACTTTTGATGATATGCGAGTTACCTTATTTTTTTTTACGAAAATCTTCGTAATTAAACGACCTATCGTAATTACTCAACTAAAGCATCGAAATCAATTAAAAAGTTATGATGAATTCTATTTGTTTATGCAAATTGTTGCTAATTTTTATCAATATTTATGCAACAATGGTAAAATTACTTTTATTTTATAGAACTAACATATTTAACAAAACACGCCAAAAATGGTGGCAAAAATGTTTTAGGCCCATTTTATTTATGTGTGACTCTAACTTGTCACGCATTCCCGAAGAAAAATCAGAACTCATCAAAAAAATGGGCCCACTTGACAAATTTTAACACTCAACGACTTACCTTAAAGCAGGAAATTGCAAAATAAACTGAAATTATGAAAAAAATTTGAAAACCATTAATGAACGGCATAATTAAAATTCAGAATTGACACTTCTCTGGCTTTCTTTAAGGAATCATAAGAAGTATACTTAAGTAATTGGGATAAAATTATAATTGAATTTTCAACCATGAACAATTTCTTAGTCAAAATATACAAATAATTCAAACAAATCGTTGAATCTTTCGTCTAAAAACACCAATTTTCTATCAAGCAGTTAAATTTTCAACTATGAAGTATTTATTTTTATTAAAAAGTCTATTTGCAACAAAATAATAAGATTTTTTAGAATATTAGAATTTTAAACCAAAGAGACAAGTTTTCTAACAAACAGTAGAATTCTCTCCTACAAAAAATGACTTTTTAAGAAACCTGTCAAATTTTAACAAAAAATTATTTAATTCTTACCAAGATAATGAAATTTTCAGCTACCAAGTAGAATTTTTGGTTAAAGAAAACAGCAATTTTGCCCAAAAGATGTTAATTTCCAGCTAAAAAAGTAATTTTTCGACCAATAGTGTAATAGGTGAATTTTACGTGAAAAGTTAATCTTTAGATAAAATGATGAATCTTGAAACAAAAAATGAATTTTTAATAACGTGGATTAAACAAAAAAATGGTACGTGAGTTGCTAACCAAAAATATATAATTTTAACTGAAGTGATAGATTTGTAATAAAAAAAGATGAAGTTTTTCTACAAGATACATGAATTTTCAATCCAATAATACGAAAATTTATTTAACAAAAAACGCTGTAGCGTAAGCACTAGCGCACTAAAAAATTTTCAATGAAATTGTATTTTTAACTTCCCGACGCACAGTGGTCTGGAATAGGAATTTACTGTTCATAATCGCCCACAGGTCGTATTTCTTAATCGAATTACAAGTTTTTTTTAGAAATTTAGAAATAGAACATAATTAATTTTAAAAATATTTAACCTAATTATTATAAACATTTTTTATTAACAAATTCTTATTAGTGTTCTTTTTCATAGAAAAAATTAGCATGAGTTAACAACCATTGTTTTTATAAACATTTCTATAAACAAAGTCTTTATAAACGAGTTATTCTCATAGCTGAATTGATTTTTCTAAACAAAAGTGAGTCACAATTGTCTTTCAAGCGATTTATATACTTTAAGCTTTATCAAACCTAAACAATATAGATTTTTTATAACAATTTAGTTAAACAAGTCTCCTAATCGGCCGTTTCCTCGTAGAAAAAAATGTTTTTTTCTTCAATAATTATTAGAGTGACAATTATTGTGTTGACTAACCAACGAAATTAAATAAAGAAGAATTTATATGATTGTTATAAACAAATTTTTTTACAAAACTATGATTAATTTTTAAATGCTAAAAGGACGGTTTTCCACTGAAATTATCCGACAATAAACTAACAGTGATTCCAAAATTGGATATGGGACATTAAATAATAATTTGCGTAATGGTTAAAAACAATTTTAAAACAATGCGTGACAAGCTGCGGTTGGTCGTAGAAAAAAGTTATTTTTTCTTGAATAATTTTTGTGATAATCTTATTTGTGTTATTAAATCAATGAGAAAATTATTACATGTAATAATAATGAGATTATTATAAAAAACTTAAAATAAACAAATTACGATTCAGAACTCGAATTATTCTTAGATACAGTAACTGGAACTGTACTTTTTAGTTGAGAGTCACTTGTTCTTCATTTGTTTTTTATGAAGTTACGTACAAAACAAATGAAAGGTAAGTGACTTCTGAATACGCAAGTACAGCGTTATTGCACCTTACTTTCACTTGTTCCTCATTTATTTTTCAGGAAGTTGCATAAAACAAATGAAAGATGGGTGACTTCTAATCACGCAAGTACAGCGTTATTGCTATGGACAGTTTTCTACAGAAATTGTTATTGACAATTACGCAAATTATTACTTAATGTCCCATATCCAATTTTGGAATCACTGTTAGTTTATTATCGGATTATTTCAGTGGAAAACCGTCCCTTTTGCATGTAAAAAAAAAACACAGTTTTGTTAAAAAAATTGTTTATAACAATCATATAAATTATTCTTTATTTAATTTCGTTGGTTAATCACTACAATAAATGTCACTCTAATAATTAATGAAGAAAAAAACATTTTTTGGTACGAGGAAACGGCCGATTAGGAGACTTTTTAACTAAATTGTTATGAACAATCTACATTTTCTGTGTTTGATAAAGCTTAAAGTATATAAATGGCTTTAAAGACAATTGTGAATCACTTTTGTTCAGAAAAATCAATTCAGCTATGAGAAAAACTCGTTTATAAAGAATTTATTTCTAGAAATGTTTATAAAAACAATAGTTGTTAACTCATTCTAATTTTTTTGTTGCAAATTATGACTCTTATGAAAAATATTAGCGAATAGCGTGAAATAAACGATTTTTTCTATGATAAAAAAACACTAATAAGAATTTGTTTATAAAAATTGTTTATAATAATTAAGTTATATATTATTAAAATTAATTATGTTCTATGAATGCATATGCAATAATTCTGGCTGATAGTAAGTTTCCCTCTGTATTTTTGCTTTAGATAAAAATTCACAAAGCTAAAATGGTCAATTTTGTCACTATATTTGTTTATATATTGTTGCTCTGTGAATAAAATTTCAAGAAAGCAAACCACAATTCTCTTAAAAAATAATTGCTGAGCATTTCTAAAAAAAAAAACTTTTAAATGGGTTAAGAAATACGACCTGTGAGCGATTATGAACATTAAATTCCTATTCCAGACCACTGTGCGACATGTAGCTCGATCGTCGGAGACGTATATTTAAGTAGAATATCTCTTCAGTGAGTTATAGGTAGAACTGAATACCCCGCCGGGTTGGATAAAGGGTGCAGGTGGCAAAGGCAATACTCTCAGGGGAGAGAAAATTAATTCCGGAATGGTGATTGGACAGATCGGATGCTGTATGAACGTCAGCCGGTTGAAGGATAACAGGATGAAATGGACGCTACCCACCGTGGTGATCTCTGGGTGCTGTCCATTCCATGGACCATAAATTTTTCAGTTTCAGATATGGAAAGAGCTTTGACTAATCCAAATCAACCGATTAAATCCGCGATTTATCAAAAGAGCAAAAGGCGCATTCATAAATCGAACAGGAAGATTGTCCGGATAAGGCAGAATATGTCTTAATACCGCTCCACCAAATGCTCCCAGCGAAGTAGTTCAAGTGTCAAAAATAAGAAGTGCCTTATAGTCTGAGAGCCGAGGCCGTTTTTGGCGAGTTATTAGGTAACGATTCTGCCACTATTTTCCTGATTGTTGAGAATATACAGATTAACAAATGTGGCTTCTCCAGGGTTAGTCTCGGGGAGAAGGTGTTTACTTACTCAGTCGAAATTGTAAAAAATGATTAAAATAAGTCATAGGGTAACGGCTTAATCTTTCTGTGTTGAATGTCAAGACAATCAGATAATGTTCCGTACAATAGGCAGAGCAATAGGCCTGTGCGGAAGGGGGGCAGAACAATCTAGAGGTGTAAAAGAATATGTTATTTTAAAGCTATTTTCTAAAACCCAAATTTTTTATATAACATTCTACTCGTTATTCAAAACATATATTCGGTGAGGCAGAACAAAATCTCGGGGATAACATCCTGGCAGAACATCCTGAACTGCTGGGTTTTGACATTGGTCATTGTGCGTCGGTTGACGGCCCTGGTACTGTGAGCAGAGTGATGTAAACTACTAGGCAGTCTGATAAGTACCTGAAAATTCTAAGAGATGGCATTAGTATTCACTAATGTGAACCATTTTCGTCGAGCTTGATCCTTCAAATGACGCCTGTCAAAACTTCAGCCATGTATGTTCACGCATTTAAAAGTTACAGCACTGAAAAGCGACTAACCTCCGAGTTTTTTTCAATATGGAAAAATCTGAGTTTCGAGTTTTGATCAAACACTACTATCTTCGCAAGAAAACGATATCCGAGACCAAGG
>NC_046660.1:56513668-56515158 GCF_010883055.1 Belonocnema kinseyi
ATTTTCGCGTAAGCCGACCGAGTTTTTGCGCCGATTCATAACCATGGATGAAACCTGGATCCACTACTACACTTCTGAGTCAACGCAACAGGCAAAACAGTGAGTTTCACCGGGCCAAAGTGCTCCGAAGCGTCCAAAAACGCAACAATGGGTCGGAAAGGTTATGGACTCCGTATTTTGGGATGCACATGGCATAATATTCGTGGACTATCCTGAAAAAGGTAAAACTGTAACCGGAGCATACTATTCATCATTATTGGACCGATTGAAAATCGAAATCGCCAAAAAACGACCGCATTTGAAGAAGAAAAAACCGCTTTATCATCACGACAATGCGCCTGTTCATTCATGCTTAGTTGCACAAGCAAAATTGCATGAAATCGGCTTCGAATTGGTTCCTCAGCCACCGTATTCACCAGACCTGGCCCCCAGCGACTATTACTTGTTCCCTAACCTGAAGAGATGGCTTACCGGTAAGCCTTTTTACTCAAATAAGGAGCTCATAGCTGAAACTGAGGCGCATTTTGCAGACCTTCCGATCGAGTACTTTTCGGACGGTATCAAAAAGTTAGAAAATCGTTGGACTCGCTGTATCGAACTAAAAGGAGAGTAAGTTTAAAAATAAAACCGACTTTGGCCAAAAAAACGTCTCCGTGTTTCATTTTTCAGGGACTTTTCAGACTGCCTAGCATGTCTCTAGTTACGCTACTGATCGTCTTCGGAGCACAAGTGACCACTCTGCTTGCAGTGTCAGGGCCGTAAACCGACGCACAATGGTCAATGACAAAACCGGGCAGTCTGCGATGTTCTGCCAGGATGTCATCCCCGAGATTTTTTTCTGTCTCTTCGAATATATGTTTTGAACAATGAGTAGAATGTTATATAAAAAATTTGGGTGTTAGAAAATAAATTTAAAATGACATATTCTTTTACACCTCTGGATGCTTCCGCCTCCTCCCCACCCGCCTCCTTCTGCACCGGCCTATAGTTCTGCCAATTGCACGGAACATTGTCTAATTTTTTTGTTTACATTATCATTTAATTTTTAATTAATTTAATTTTTGGAATTTTTTACAACTTTGAATGAATAAGTAAACACCTTCTCCCCGGGAGTACCCCTGGAGAAGCCACATTTAGTGATCAGTATATTCTCAACAATCAGGAAAATAGTGGCAGAATCGTTACCAAATAACTCGCCAAAAACGGCCTCGGCTCTCCGACTATTATATATTGGAACGTCATATTCTTGACAAATGTTTCTGTCATGCACACAAGGCTGGACTTAGCTATCCTTAGGTTCGAGAAACAAATCACTTTCGTTATCGATTTTTTGGGTCCAGCTGATGTCATACAATGTAGTGAATCAGCAAATACGAACGTAGCGACTTTCGAAATCAGTAACGAGTCAGTACGAAGTCAGAGTGAAGTCATACAAAGTTAGACGAAATCGACGCTTCAGCGTGCGGTAATTCCAAACGTGAATGAATATA
>NC_046660.1:56515258-56523310 GCF_010883055.1 Belonocnema kinseyi
TTGATATTTGTCGATACTAAAACATATGATCACAGCTGATGACCATCTAAAATAATCAAGGTTTTCGAGAGAAAGTCTCTGTGTGGTATACATCTCATCTCGACTGTCATCTTTTATTTGTTAACAAGGTACGTTCAATCTATTTATTAAATTGAATAATTATAATTATGATTAAATTACTATTAGTAATTAATTATAAATAATTTCAATACAAAATCTAAAAAATACCTATAGAAGTAAATTTTATTCGAGATATCCAAATATGTGTTCAAAAAATTTGTTCTGGAAAATAGTCAAATTTCTATCGATAAGAATCTTGAGAAAGTACTATATAGGTGCAATGTTTTTGAAATACAGGTTTTAATTTATTTGAAATCCTACTTTATTTCTACCCGCTTTTGCGCCAACCTTACTTTGCTTTGTTTCCCCTCCAACTTTGTCTTTCCTCATTCTTTTTACATTTTCTTCTGTTTCCTTCTTTATTATGTTTCAATCCCTTTTTTAACTTTTAGAGGGGCAGCAATTTAGGGGGAAAATCGACCTCAGAAAATTGGCTTAAAAGGTACCTTATATTATTGCTGGATCATAGACAAAGCGTCGATCAGGAGATGAGCCAATATATTGGCTTCGCGGCCCTCTGAAGATTAATCAGACTTAATTTTCACTTTACTTTTCCTCTTAGTGCCTCGATTGTTTTGTGAAAATTAAAAATCAAACGTTTGATTTAATAAAGTTTTTTCAATTTCAAATATCATTAGACATTTTGAATATACTTAAATTACTTTTTGTAATCATTCCTGTATGAAGAAAAAAATCAGCGCTCAAGGTATCATAATTTATGTTCTTCTATGACAATTTTAACGTAGGAGCATGGATCAGATTCCCTGTCATTGGAGAACTAGAATATAGTGCCCGAAACGAAATGTATTTTTATCTCAAAAAAAGGAATATCAAATTGGACTGAAATTGATACGAAGAACAACAAAAAATGAGGCGTTCAATTACGGCTATTTCTGATTCTGAATCGTTCTAATTCAGGGAAGAGGAGAAAAAAAGCATTAAAGAAATTAATGTCGAAGTTAATGTGAAACAGTTAGCTGAAAACTCAGTATTATATTGAGCAGTGATCTCCTGTCTGATGTGTCCACAAAAAATCAAGATGTCAAAAATTGCTGATAAGAAGAATGCAGTTTCAAGATGGGTAACATCGAATTGGACACGCCATGTAAAAAAGTTCTACGGAGCGGAAGAGATCAGGAAGCGACCCATGACACAACAACCAACAGAAAAAGTGAGTAACAGACAATTAAAGTACGGTTTGTTTGAGTTTTTTCACGATGCAGTAGTAAGTATAACCCTCATGAGATATTTCTATTTATGAAGTTGCGATTTAAAAAGTCACCCTTTTTTTAGCGCAGAAAAAATAATCTACTAAAATCCCGTCTGTTATGCAAAAAAAATGTCATTAGCGGATTTTCAACTCATTTGCTTGAGTTCTTAATAAGAAATTTTATAATAATTAATGAAACAAAAGTTCGGTCATATTGCCACAATTGGCATACTTACAAAATAGAATACACGATGACAACTAAGGCTAGCTTCTTTTAAAATGTATACACAAATTTCTGAAAAATGATCAAATATCCAGTTTTAATTCTTTCGAAGGATTGAAGAGGAGTGTTTACCAAATAGAACCGTACTAATAACTTTTATTTCCAATCCACTATCATCCTCGACTCAGCCCTTTGACAATCAGAAACCTACATTTTTACATATTAGAGTTACTTTTAAGGAATTTCCGTCGACTTTCTCATACAAGTAATTACTAATGGACAATTTGAATATTTTCGATGACTTTTTAAAAAATTTTCATATGTTTGCACAAATGTAAATTATTAAAACAATTATTTATTCCCAAAAAATGTAAAAAATAATCACACTTTCTGATTGAGATTAAATATTTTTGTAATTTATTGGAACAATATTATTTTAAAAAAACATTATGTAATTATTAAAACAATTATCAGCTGTTTATTTTTAAAATTTTAAAAACTTGAACCCAGAAAATCCACTCTTTTTAAATTGGAATCCAAATGTTACTTTTTAAAAAAATAATTACAGAATTTGGATATATTTCTTCCACTGTTTAAAAATATTATATATTTGTGTAAATAATTTTTATTTGCTCAAGCAGTTTTTTCATAACCAAACAAATGAAATGAAATAGAAGACATACAATTATGTTTCTGGCTGTATAGTGTATAGAAAGAATACATTAACCACTTTCTAATTTTCTTAACGAATATAATTTGTTCAAATGATGACTTTTCAAAAAACAGTTTTAAAATCGTAATTAGTTGAATGTGTTCTATTTTATTTCTTTAGTTATCGAAAAATAAATTCTTGAGCTAAATTGTTAGAAATTTTGAAATTAAACAATAAATAATTGTTTAAATAATTACATAATATTTTTAGAAAAATTTATTTCTCCAAAAAATGACAAAATATTGCATTCCATTCAGAAAATACTATTATTTTTTACATTTTTTGAGAACGAATAATTTTTAAAATAATTTACATTTTTTTAAACAGTTGAAGATTGTATAAAAAGTCGTTGAAATATTCAAATTGTCCATTAGTAATTATTGGTATGAAAAAGAAGACAAAAATTCCTAAAAAGTAACAATAATATGTAAAACTGTAGGTTTTTGATTTTGAGGGGACTGCGTGGACGGAGAGGGTGGATTGGAAATAAAAGTCATTAGTATTGTTTTATTTCGTCAAAACTGCTTTTCAATCCCTAAAAAGTTCGGCCCGTTTCGATGAAATCCTGAAACATGAGTTCAATTTTTCGAAAATTCAAAATTTCCCCTTGTTAATTAAATGGGATTTTGAAATGCCGATTGGCACGTGTTAATATGCGAATTTCAAAAAATGAAAAATTACAAATTTTATCCCTCCGAAAATATAAAAAAGGGGGGGGGTGTCTTACCTTTTAAAATTAAAAAAAAAATTGCAACGCATTTTTAGGCCACCCTATCAAAAACGTTACCATTATCATGTCTTTATATTTCCAAATGTGCCATTTTTCAGACATGTCACTTGAAATAAATTGATTAAGTCTTTATTAATTTAACTAAGCTAAGAAACCATTTTGATATAAAATTTAAATCAACGGATTAAAAGTTTCAGTTTGCATTCGATTAGTCATCACGCTTCATCGCAGAACTAGCTGTGTCAACATCATTAAAAAAAAATCAAATAATCAACTAAACTGGAAATATGATTGGGAATTTTTTTATGTACAGGACTCCTCAAAAGCACTAAAACCTCGAAATGGACCGTTTGACTTGGAGAATCAGCAACACATTACGAAATAACCAAACACCACGTTCTCAAGACGCTAGACAGGACAGCTTCTCTGAAAACATTGACAATTCAGAAATGACGGAACTTTCACACCAACAAGAATATGGCGAACCTTCGATATCATCAACGACAATAGGTGAAGCATTCAATGTCCACAATTACCTGAAAAATGTAGTAGAACAATAGTGCAAATACTAATCAATTGATTGGATTTGTTTTGCCTTTTCACCAGCATGAAATACCAATTGTTTTTACATGTTCAGCTATTTCTTCACAAGTCATAGAAGATCACTTGGTAAATAATACGCCCGCTTCATATTTATGTACTATTATTGCTCAACCAGTGCAAAATGACGCGCCTTCATTTTGCCTTCAATTGTTCGGAACGGCTAATAGATTCAAAACCGACCATGTATTAGATCGCTGGAATTACACACAAAAAATTGTTATCTGATAACGACATAAGGGCTTTAGGTATTTCTTCCGATGGCGATTCTGGTTTTTGAAATCCATTCGCATCAAGTCGCGTATTGGTATTGCTATTTCTGATTTTTCGACTCTCGACCCGAATTTGCACACCCCAGAATTCCAGGCACTCATTTCTCTTGAATACATAAGTACTCAAGACACAGTTCATATTGCTGCCAAATTAAGAAAGCATTTATTAAAACCATCCATTGTTATGCCTGTGGAAATTTACGTTATCAAAGCTGGGCATCTAAGCATTCTTATTGAGACAGTTTCGAAAGATAAACATATGTTAACAGCGAGTGATATATCTTCAAAGGATAAAATAAATTTTCATTCTGTCGTTAAAATATGCGACCCCAAGATATGGCATTTACTAGAAAAATTCGTTCCAGGAAGTGAGGGTATTCGAGTTAAATTACAAGTCATGTACCGTGTGATACACTCTCATCTCTCTGTAATACTTACGATCTCGGATAGAATTTATTATATGTGACATAGTTTATTTTTTATACGAATGTGGAGAGCATGGTTAGGTAAACAAAAATGCTATTCCTTAACAGACAATTGTATCCCTACCAACACGTACCTATGCCTTGAACTTAACGCACATGGTTTACTAAATGCCCTTTTCAAATCCATTCAAAGTGGATCAAATGAACATTTCTTACCCTGGCAATTCGGAAGTCATTAGTCTGAGAGTTTTTTTAGAAACCGCCGCTCCACCAACACGACATGCTCTACCGTCGTCAATTGCACTTTATTAGAAGCAATTCATCAGATTCAACGCATTAAATTGCGGGCCGACATTCTATCATTGATTTCAAATGTTTTAATGAATACATCGTTTTTCCACAAACTATACACTAAAATTTGTCATACGAAATGCAAGATGAAAACTTTTCTTCTCCTAATGCAGTATCAGATAACAATTTGGAACTACAGGCTTCTGTTGCTATCAAAGCTATTCTTGCTCGTGCCAAAACAGACGCTTTTCGTTTAACAGAAATGCTCGGTATGAAAATACATATCAGCTCGACAAATGATTTCCAACTTGAAATGTAAATATAAATACCGACTGGAAACCTGGAATTGAGGCCCTGGAAAGCAGAATGTCCTGAGCACGCGAGACGAGTTTGCCTAGTAGGTAAGGGAGGGGATAACGCGTTGCTACGGGCCGCATTAATTCGACACAAAATTTTTAAATCGCGAGTACTCCGGTATTAATGGTCGTATCAAGATGATTTACTGATAGAAATTTTTTTCAGTCTTTGCCGTTTCCGAAGTATGTCCACACTCGACCAAGGTCTCGCCGATTGTCATTTGTTTGTCAAGGACAAGACAAATGCAAATCTATGGAATGTTGCGGATTTTAAAAATCCCTCGACGAACTCATTCTAGCATCGTCCAGGATTGACGCTTATAAAGACTATTACGATGAACCAAAAAAATTCTGCATTTAAAAGTTAATAACCGTTCAAGTTTTCGAGCGAGAAAGGCAACAATATTCTGAAAATTATTTGAGTGAAATGACTATTAGACGTAAAAAAAAGAGAATTCTAAGACTTCGGATTCTGTAAAATAAGTATGGTTGCGAACGATGTAATTGACTGATGAAAAGTGATGTGTTTCAAAAACGTGCTTTTAGAACTTTTTTTAACAGTATTCAATTTAATTTTTTTAAATGTATTGCTGTGTTGCATATAAAACATGATCCTATATTGATATTTCTTCGCAGTCAATTGTTAACACGTGTAAAAAAACTGTGAACAAATAATAAATGAAAAGTAAAAAAAGTATACGTTTTACATGAAATTCTATCGCGAATCGTTGTGCGCATTTGACAGAAATGCAAAATCGGCGCGACCTTGGTCGAGCGTTGACATATTTATGCTCGTCATTTCTACAAATCTAATCAGATTGAGATAAATTTTTGATATAGTATAGGTTAATGTACATGCACTTGATAAGTATTGGTCGTTTTGGACAATTCGTAAATTTGTAGCGACGTTTTTGACCTTGAAGTTGTAAAAACTTTGTGCTCAGTTTGGGAATTGAATTTATAAAGTATGAGATGTGATTCTATATTCATCTGAAGCAGCAAAGACTAACGAAAATTTCTATCCAAAAATCATCTCGATACGACAATTAATACCGGAGTAATCGCGACTTTGAAATTTTCTTTCGAATTAATGCGGCTGAGTATGATAAAGTTTGCAAATCAACCCGTTTATCATCATTCAGTGCTCCAATTTTTTGTCAACGTTTATTCATTAGCGATTGGTGTCTCTTCAAGAAAATGAACGAGAAAGCATGTTTGGTGAGTTTAGTTTTAGGATTCTCTTGCATGACCAGAAAAGCTTGGAAAACAGAGAATTCACTAATAATTTTGCTAATGTACATAGTAACAAAAAACCCATCGGAGTGCTTTGCTATTGTTTCAATGTTGACGATTCAGGCAATTTAATGTTAACGCAAACGACTGCGCAGGTTACTTACCAATCGAACAGTACAAACTCTCTTTGCCGCCTTTAAGCTTTACGAAACCAGGATTTAAACTTAATAGCGATATTTACAGTAAAATAAAATACTACGTCTGATTTTTATTATTTGTGAATAATAGCTGTTTCCTACTCATTCTACCAAATTTAGGGTGCTCGAGTTCCTAATTTGAATTTACGCAAAGTTTTCTTATATCTTTTTATAAGTATTTAGTGCAGGTTTGTTATTTTTAAATAGATAAGAGCTAAAAATGGTTTTGAGAAAATGAAGTTTATAGATTAATGTACCAGACTGTATCAACCTTATTATACTATCTGGAGAAATTCAAAGCTTTGTAAAAGCTAATGTAGTTTACATCCGAATCAGCTGAATAAAATGAACGCATTTATGTGATATTATGATTCAAACCGTTATTGACCAAATAGTTATATATGTGACATAATATATTTGGGTGCTTGTTAATGCATCTTTGTGATGTGAACTTTTGCAATACCAAAAGGAGAGAAGTATTGCGGAATGCATATAAGAGGTTTCTTCGGTCAACAAAAGAATGAAAACTAATATGTGCAAAATGGTACAGTAGATAGTAAAAAGAAATTTTCGATTTATTTTGCTATCAAAAGTTTTCTGTTCGTAAACCAAGAAAAATATTTTGTATGGAGAATCGAGAATCGTAAACTATAAATATGTTGAATTTTGTAAAAGATAAAGCTAGTGTGCTTTACATATTGTGAAAAGTTGTAAATCGCATTATGTCATTTCAGAACTTGGATCAATGATTTTGTACCTAACTGAAATGAATACTGTTTCACGTTATTTAAAGGATGGTTCCGCTTTTTCTTGTTTCTACATCTATGTTTATGACTTTTGTAATTGTACGGGAATTATATTCGTAGATGATTTAGATAAATATCCTTTGACATCAGAAAAAATATACCCGTGGTGCGCGGGTACACTATCGCGCCTCACGCCCGTTTCCGTAAATTTAATGTTTATTCTGGAAAATGATCCAACTTTAGAATTTTTGTCAAAGCAACAAATTTGCATAACTTTTTTGATTTTTATTGAATTAAAATTGTCATTAGAATAATTTGAAAGTTTTTTTATCTTATACCAGAAAATTAGACACAAATTTCTAAAAGTCACAATCTTTTTTTAATTTTTGAAAAATCTCTAACTTTATGAATTTTGGTTTCATCGAAAAATTTAACTTAGATAATTTCTAAACATATTTTATGATATCTGTCCTATAATTTAAATTAAAGTTCCGAATCAACCAGAATTTTTCAAAATATTTTCGGAGCAATTTCAAAAATTTCAAAACTATATAACTTTTATAATTTTTAAGAAAAGTAAAAATTTTATTTGGATGATTTAAACAATTTTTAAAATGCCTAACATTGTTTTATTTTGGTTGCAAATATCTGGTTAGCGAACTTAATCTTTATTTGGGACACTTAAGAACTGTATTTAAGATTGACTTGATTGGATGCACCCTTCAAACATTACCTTGGCTACAACATTCAGGTAACCATAGATACAGACATACAGACATGTAGACATACACACAGCCATACGGAAATGCAGACACCGAACAAATTTTATGATTTTCTGACTTTGTGAGTGCTAAAACATAAAGATCCGATAAAAGTCAGACATGACAAATTGGGACTATTATATTTCACTCTGATAAATGAGAATCTAAAAATGTAC
>NC_046660.1:56523410-56570839 GCF_010883055.1 Belonocnema kinseyi
GCTTTCGATTCGACGTCCCATAGACTTATCATCTGTCTTTTGGAAATCTCAAAGGTTCACCCGCAAATAGTTGGGTGCATAGAGAGATTGATGCCGCTTTGGAAAACCAGATTTATTATCTTATCTGGCAAAAATCGTGAGACAACAAACAAGGTCACGTTTCAGAGAGGTGTCTTTCAGGGCGACACCATGAGCCCAATCCTCTTTTGCCTTACATTATTGCTGCTATCTCTAGCACTGCGCCATTCCGACGGGTACTTGTGCGGCAAACCTGCAGATCGAAAGTACAAGGTCACTCATGTATTTTACATGGACGATCTTAAGATCTATTCTAAAAACAGAGAGCAACTGCATCTAGCTCTGGGGATTGTCGAACGATATACTAAGGAAATTGAAATGGAATAGGGGTTTGACAAGAGCGCCAAGGTTTGTTTGAAGCGAGGAAAACTTAATGGCATCCCTGAAGATCCTGAGCTCGTTGATAAAAGCGCCATACGACACCTTTGCAATGCAGAGACTTATACATACCTGGGCGTACCACAAAGCCGCATTCAGTATGTGACATCTATAAAGGATACTCTCCGAAGAAGATACAAACGTCTCATCCGACAGATTTGGTCTTTCGAACTGTCGGCGTCAAGGGGGTCGCGGAATATTGAGTCTTGAATGTGTTCACAACAGGATTATTCTGGGTGCAGCACATAGAGTTGCAAATGGAAGAGACCCTCTTCTTAAAATGGTCAGGAATCACGAAGAAGTGGGCAAAGGAGCATTTCTGTACAAAGCAGCGACGGAGGCTGCTAAAGCACTCGGACTTGACTTCAGTATTAGGGGTGAGCAAAGTGCATCAAATCTTATCTATCTCGAGTACTCACTCCTGAAAGCCCGGATAAAGAAAGCACAAGAGAAAAACTTTCGTGAACAGCTCCTCGATAAGAGGATGCACGGTATCTTCCACAGAAATTTGAAGGATCAATCAATGTCTTGTGAGCTAACGTTTGCTTTCCTTAAATCGTTCGGATTGAAGTCTGGTACAGAGGGTTTCATTTTTGCATGCCAAGACGGTGTCATTTCCACCTTAACATATCGTCGCCACATTTTGAGCCAAGACATTCCCGATGATAGCTGCAGGACGTGACATGCACACCCCGAGCATTTAGCTCACATACTATCTAGTTATCCAACTCTCGCAGGAACGACCTACATTCAAAGGCACAATGCGGCACTAAGAGTGCTTTATTACCATCTCTGTCACTCCTACGGCATTCACCTTAATATCACTCCTGTAAATGCTCCTAGGGAAATTGAGTCAATTGTCGAGAATGGGAAGTGCCGCATATACTGAAACTTAATATTCTCGACAATTGTTTCTGTTGCTCACTCGAGGCCTGACATGGTTCTTCTTGAGTTCGAGAAGCGAACCAGTTTCGTTATTAAATTTTCGGCACCAGCTGACAAAAACATCATAGCCAAGGAGAATGAAAAGAAAGAGAGGTATCGAGACCTTATAAGGGAGTTTCAACGATTGCACCTGGAATATTCTGTTAAACTGATCATCCTTATCATCGGCACTCTTGGAGGTCTCAAGCTTTCACTTGCTAATTGCCTAAAAAGCATCCCTGCGTGTCAACAATATGCTAGAACACTTGCGGGAAAATATGCAGAAGACGGTGGTCCTTGGGTCGCTCCGTGTTCTTAGGGTGCACGAAGCTTTTGCTGGATAATCGTATTGATTCCTTTACAGACTGCAACCACCTATCTCACGGTTGTGAGACGTGGTTGTGGCTGAATTTTTACCGCGATTTTGCTGGAAGCGGGTGCAATTTTTCAGATTAGCACCCGTTCCCGGCGAAATCCTGCGGTTGTACTCATGGCAAATTTTTAATTATGTAAAGCAAGACTATTGTATTGAATTATTATGGTCCTATCTGAATTTATTTAAAAATCGTACTAAGTGGGTATGAAATAGCCGAAAATCCATCAAATTTCATTTCTCACACTCAATAGATTTAAAATTTAACATCCTTATTTTCAACGCTTTTTATTGTTTTCTATTATTCTATATTCTATATATATATTCTAATATATTCTATATTCTATTATTATTAGATTATATTATTTTATTTTTATTATATTATTATTATTGTTATTATCATTATTACGAAGAAGGAAGGAATGGCGTGAAGGGGTTATAGAATTTTTAGATTGATGAATTATCGTGTTATTCATTTAAATAATACACTCGTTCTGCAACGCTGCTCCGACACAGTTTGCTGATTATTATCTGTCGCTAGAACATCATTCAGATGTGTTGTACGCATGCTGCACTTTTATATTAACTGAAAAGAAAGTTTGAAAAAGTGTGTGAGTGTGTATATAGAGGCTTGTATACGCGGACTGGATATTGTGTTATTATTGTAACGGAAAAATAATTTTGAACTTAGAATTTCCAAGGGTTTTGAAATCGGTTTTTGATGCTAATATAATGTCTATGATGGAATCAAATTCTTTTAATATATAGTGTATTCATTTTCTTAAGTTTTTTGTATACAGTAAACACATTTGCGTAAGAATGCTGGAAATATAGTTTTACACTGCTACGCTTTCTTTCTTATTCACGTAATTCGGAGTTTAAATTATAGAATTTCAGTATTCAGAATTATTTTATTTGCAAATACTTGGTTTTTAAGAAAATTGAAAAAAACGTCCATTGGTTCCTTTCACCAATTTGAAGTTGCCGTTAACTTCTTCAACATGGCGGCGTAGCTGGTATCGTTGCTGATTCGCTGTATTTTTTTACTTACGCGTGGCTAGGCCTTTAGTGGATTTTATTATGTCAGATACAGTCATTGCGGCGCAGAAAAGCCACTACTAGCCACGACAGGCAGCGCCACCTGGTCACTACCTCAATCAATAGGAATCTCAGTAATCGGGTGGCTAGAGGCAATCCGTACTCGACGAAAGTTCACAGACGCGCATTGGTGGATACTACCGATGGGGCCTTTTCCGCTCCACGGAAACCACAAATAGCCCAAACTAAATTCTAAAGTCCCGGAGGAAAAGAACGGAAAGGAAGACAAGTAGATTGAAAAGAGTCAGTTGATTTTCCTAACTTGACGTTAAAGACCTTAAACCGAGTATCTGCGGCTAAAAATTAACCGAACGCTTAAAGGACTTTTATGATTATATGGAATCTGAAGACAAATTTAAACTGGCTAGCTGGCTCCAAAATAGCAGATTGATTGCTCGTTCTCGCCTTTCGTTTCTCCTTCCACGGCACTGGAGTCACGTGCAGAGTGACCGCATAGAATCGCGCGTGCTTTTAGGCAATCCAGAATGATTTAGACTGGCCAAGACCCCCTCGCCATATAGAGACTTTGGGGATACGATAAGGAAAGCCGGACAGCATTGGGGACCCACGTAGGTGTCTCGGACCGGATGGCCATCTTTGAACAAAGTGGGTTCCGCAAGGGTTAATAGCCAGCGCTTCTGTTCACAATGATATTTAATTTATGAAGTTGGTTACGAATAATTTAGCGGTTGATTTTTTGGAATTAGGACGTGACGCGTCAGAGAACATTAATGTAATATTATAATTTAACCATTAAGGATTGCTTCTTAGGTCTTGTATTCGTTTTTACTTGTTATTAAAAACATTGTTTTCAGTATAAATAATTAATATCGATTGAAATCAGTGATTTCTCTATCAATCAGATATTTCTCTCCCTTCTCTAGTGCGTATTAATGAGCTGGTCGACTTGTCAACCTTAGGAAGGGCCGACTATAATACAATTTGCTTTACAATTCGTAATGCGAGATCTTTTAATTTACAAACTTTCCATTTTAGATTTTGACATTGAAGCTGTAATGTTTAATTTGAAGAATTTAAAAACATACAGTTGAAGACTTCAAAAATTAACAATTCGAAGCGGTTAAATGAAATTTTTTTTATAAATAAGTTTATATTTAACTACTTTTTGTTGTTTAAAATATTTAGAAGTCTCGAAAATTCAAAATTCAAAAACTTTAAAATTTAAGAGTTCTATTTTGTGTGCCTCAAGTTTCAGTTTATTTTTCATTACTTCAAATGGAAAAATTCTTACGTTCAGATATTGAATTTGTTATTTTGTTGACCGTGTAATAGGTTTCCGAACATAGAAAGAAACGGGTAAATGACTGGGGATTTTTTCTTTGATTAAAATGGACACCCTGATATTTATACTGTGACGAGGTATTGTTGACGCCGCAAAAAAAAACATTAAATGTATTAATACTTAGCTTCTAAAACTTCGCTGGGGAAATGAGTTCATAATAGCGAATTAAAATTTATATTGTTCACAATGCCGACCTCGGGAATTCCACACTAGACAATAAATATTTTTGACCTAATTTGGCAATAACATCTTGTTGCATGTTCTGCTGAGTTAAACTTAAAACTTGAAAGTCGAGCCATGTATCAAGAGCCATGCGGAGCCATGTACCAAGAAGATAAAGTTTTCCAGCACACGCTCAGTGGATAAGACTCCCGCTCGCACAAGAGTGCTAGGAAACACAGGACCATGCCGCCGCAGAGAATCTGCGCGTTGACAGAAGTCAGCGCACCCCTGTAAACATCAGCGAATAGCGCACGACCAGTACCAAGTCGCGAAACTCGCATATCTAACACTAGTGGCGTTCCGAGTCTCACCAAAGACGGATGGAGACGCCACTCTGAACTTAATTCGTTAATCTGAGCTCAAGTAGGGGACATTGCCTGAGGTCTTTACGCAGGTCACTGAAACGACAAATGAAATTCAAACCAATAATGGAGAGGAACCACCCATGGAGCATGACAGTTGTCAGATAGGTCCCTTTCAGGATCTCTGTTTCGAGTTGCAATAGATTGTCAAGTTTCAACGCACTTGCTGAAATGGTAGCCATATATCGTTAAGCTTGCTAATTGCTGACTTCAGACAAGGTCATGTCCAAATTTAAAAATGATATAGCAAGAGTAAGTGTGTTCTCTTTTTTTAACCAAATAATCCTTAAAATTTCGTCCAGCTTCTTGGGGTCTTTCGCCTATTAATTGCTCTTTTACATCCGTAAAGGTTCATGCCAAAGAATGGTCACTTAGACCACGCCCTTCTGACAATTTGCTGGACTTATCTGCGACTCTAGCTTAGCCTCTAAAGTCATATAAATCTCTAAAAATAATTAATAGTGCAAAATCGAGTTATAGTACGTACATAAGGGCAGTCCAAAAAACGATTTTCCAGCTACAGGACCAGACTTAATTTCCTAAAAAACTTAGCACGTTTGCTATTTGAGATTCCCGGTATTCCGTCGTAATATTCAAATTTTGAACAAAAAAAATTAGGGATTTTTTTCTTCGGAAATGGAAACTGGGGAGGGGCGGGGGTGCCTTTCCCTCTAGAGTGAAAAAATTCTACAATGCATTTTTGGACCACCCTAACATACATACTTGAAAATCAGTACTTTTATGAAGCTTGATTTTCGAGAACAATGACTTTCTCTTTCATTATGACATTATAAAATCAAAATTGTAAAAATGCAACAAAATGGACTGCATTGTAATTTTAAACGTGATGAACCCAATTGCGGTAGACTCAGAATGAACGAGAGTAAATTTTGTATTTATTTGATAAACGCAATATGTAAGCAAACTTACACTATGAAAATTTGGAGGCAGAGATTTACAGCGTTTGTTCCTAATTTTCTTGCAATCATATTGCCAGTGATGTTTAATAACAGGAAATTGTAACGCGATTTTTTTATTGATCCGGTAAGCTAATTATATTTAAAAAATAACCATTGTATACATTTGAGGGCAGAGAGAAGTATTTTTTTCTAATTTTGTTAATATTATATTTTTCAGTGATGTTTTAACGGCAAGCATTTTTAATAGTAAGTTTATTCTAATTTAGAAACACGATTTTAGGGTGAATAAAAGAAAAAACTGCTTTTCTCTGCCTCGGAATGTCCACAATGGAAATCGCTTCATGTAATTTGTTTATCCAATTAAAAAATATATCGAACGGAGATATTTTATGTCCGAGTACCATAGTATCAACAAGAAAAGAATGTAAATTCAAAAATATACTTTAAGGATAAAAATGCCTCATGTATACTGTTTCCTAATTTAATTAATTGATAACAATTATATTTTTCGGACAATAGTTTTTTATTTATTTTGAACCATTTTTGCTCATCTAGTTCAGCGATGCTTAATATATAAAAAAATTCTTAGGGAAACAAAACAGAGAAAAAGTCGACTTCTTTCAAAAATGAAAAAACAAGAAAAACACAAACAATGAAATAACCGGGCGACATGAATCTATCAGGAACTAAATGCTTAATTTTCTGCAAAGAAGACATCCAAAATAGGTCATGACTTGCTTCCTTCAAGTTTTTTTTAATCTCGGTTCTTTAAAATTTGATCTCAATGTAGGACGCACAGAGGAAAGAACAGACGGACAGATGTTCGGATTCAAATATGACTGCAACTATGAGCAAAAATACCAACTTTTTACGATAGCAATACAGAAACATTGTTAATTAAATAAAACTTTGAAAATAAGTCACTGTTTAAAAATCAATAAATAAATTATCAAAGAAAGCTTTTCCGTAATACAAAGTTTTGACTACACCGAACGTTTATGCAAAAGCTACGGAAGATTAATGCACAAAACAAAATTCGACAAAAATGAAAATTGTTTTTCATGATACGTACTCCACATAGAAAAAGTTCATTTACTGATTAAACCATAGCTTTTGGTTATACTTTAATAGTTGTTTTAAGCATAAGTTTTTTATTTTTCTAACTTTTTCTTCTTGAAAATTCTTAACAACTGAGTTAAAATACATAATGTATTTCTCTATTCAGGGAAGGCTGTATGGTTTCCAATTTATAAAATAACTGAATAGTATTTAAATACAGTTCCTTGGTATGACAAAATGTTCCATAAAAAATTGTTTTAGTGAATTAGGCTATGAAAAAATTAACGATTAAAGTGGAAAACATTAGAGTTGCAGAAAAAGTTATTTTTGAAAAAATGTGCCACTATTTCTTTAAATTCCAAAATTGTTCAAAAATTGGTAAGAATATAATCGTTTTCAAGACTTGTTGAGTAGTTTGGTAATTATTTACTTTGATCACTTTTTAAAATTATAAAGTAAATTGTAAAAAATTAAATAGTAATAGAAATTTGTCAATGTTTAACTTTATAAAAATACATGAGTAACTCATATTTCTTTTAGTATAATATATTTCTTTTTATATTATATCATACTGAAATTTCATATGAAACCAAGAATTGATCTTGAGAATTTTTTTGTCTTTTTTCAGCCGTCAGGTATACTAAAACTCTAATTTAAATTCTACTTAATCCTAATTATCACATTATTAAACAAACGTGACGAAATAATAGGAAATTGTTACATTCGAATACTTTTTCGAATTTTGTAGTAAATAGTTCGAAACTTAGTTGAAAAAGGTTCTTTCTATTCCACAATTTATGTATTGCTTATGCAACAATTTCAAAGTTTTTTATTCGCTCCCAAAAATTAAAAACATTCAAAATCTTTACAAATAATGTTTATAACTAATTATATTATTATTCTTTTATTGCTAAGAACACTAAAAATTTTGAGGAGCTGATTACGAATATAAAACAAGTAAATATTGCCAAACGACATCTTCAAAATCAATTCAAAATTACATCAATTATAATTTATTTTTCGAATGAAATTTATATCCGTAATTTCATTTCTTACTTAAAGATGATCAAATTATTTCAAATTAAGACATTTTTATTGGCGAAGCATCGTAGTCCGTGTAATTTTAGTGTTTTTTATTAGAACTTTATTTTTCGAAAATCGCTAAACAGCAAAAGAATTTTGGTAAGAGTTTACCACCGGGAGAAGTATAAATCTGAAAAAAGATCTTAATGTTATAGGTTCTCACCGTTGGTCTTACGTTTTTATGATTGAATTAATGCTGTGGAGGTTTGTGGTATATCATCTCTACTCTATAATTAAGTAAAAATTTGCTATTTTGGCCAACTGGAATTTGTCTAATTTCATCTTTTGCCAATTGATTAATCTTGCCGCTCTCCATGTTTATTCTTACCCGACCTCTACCAGCCTTGCGACCATGATGTGAATATATTCCAGCAAGAAGATTAGGCTTTTCCAATATTGCAAAGACGTCACCATTGGCTGCTGATAATACAATATATTCTTGGATTGGTACGGGCACATAGATATTCTTTTGCAAAAGTAGTCGAATTGGCTTATCTGCAGGAAAAGTGTATCTTCGAAGTTCGAGTCGCCGGAAGGGATTATTAGAGCAGATGAGTCGAATAAATTTTAGTTGGTTGAGATCATATTGACGTCCGGGAGCGAATTCAATCTTAGTAGGTGAAGTCATTAAAACGTCTCGAGGAGATTTAAATCCGGCACGAGAAGGAGGTTTGACCGAAGAAGAAGACCTGGCTGTATAATAAGGTCTAGTTGGAGAAAGAGGCCTGGCAGCAACATAGTTGTTGTCTGATGAAGAAGATTCGCAATGACCAACACTAGGAGCAGACTTTTCATCAGGTAAACACGTTAGCTGTAGACTCATATCTGCAAGAAGAAACAAGAGATTAATTTTATTTTAAGTATGTAGGTAATATTGCGCTGGGATAATTACACCAAACACTCGATCTCAGTCAAGTGTCGGGGTTGTCCTTTAAATGGCCTTGGTCTGATTTTAGGGGGACAGAAACGTAAACAGTGAGAACTGCCCGACTCGTTCCCAATTGGAATAAATCTATACTTATATAATGATGCAAACACTCGCGCCCTACTCCTCTGAGAAACTGCGTGAGCCAGCAGTTCTAGGAAGGCTGGGAACAAGATGACTGAAAGCGAGAGTTTGGTGTATTTAAAGTTCGAACCGAAATATTTAGGAAACATTATTCGTTAAGGTAACGCAAATTTATACCCAAATTCAGCAGAAATTCCTAACATTAGAAAAAATTCCGGAATCTATCCTCAATCATAAATTTTCTCATCGGAAATGTCACTCCATTTTGTTTCGTTGATGTCCGGAATATATGCGTGAAAAATAGAAATGGTCTGATAAAATTCGCAATGCAGCTAGTCCAACAGTTGCAGGTTTTTTCACGGATATTTATCGTACGTTTAACGCAATTAGAAATCTTAGATGTTGCCTTGGGGAAAGTTTTACAATACAAATTAGTAGTTATTTAATTTTGATTGGTTCTCTAACGTGCATTTAACAATATTTTTGATCAAAAAGTATATTCCCTACTAATTCGGAGTCATTTTGAATGTGTGAAATTTTGTATACTTATAGTAACACCTTTAGGATATTATGGATACTAAAAAGTTAAAAATTTGCTTCTAGCTATTGAAAAGTTTAAATGGAAAAAAATCAAGGGCAGTTAGAAATATTTATTAAGATTTCAATAAAATGGTGGGGATGGTTTTCTTCCTTCGACGGGAATGCTTTAAAAGTTTGGACGCAGGACAAAGTTTTTATTTTACTTTAACGCAATGTACTTTTCAATTCCAAACTATGCATAAATTCTATATTAATAGGAAAAGCTTTTGTAATTAATCAATTCTCCCGTTATAAATTCAGATTAAATTTGATTAAAAACGTTTGTTAAACATTTTTCTACGGCATTTTCATTAAGTATACCATACATTATATTTTTATTAAAGGAGAAATAAAGGTCTGATTTGAAAATCTAATAATCTTCTTTCAGGGGTTTTTTGGGGCCTACTATCAGGAAAAAAATAATTAACTACATTTCTGACATGGTCGCGCAGAATTTTTCCTGGGATCAAATTTTTGTTAGAATGATTCATATAGTATAATATTAGTATTATTTATAGTATTATATTCGCCAACAGCATTAAGCACGACCATCGAGATAAAACCCAAGTTATAAGAAATCGCTATTATTGACAATTAGGTGACAAATTTATTGATAGAATTTTTTTTGAAGACTGTATCCGATAAATATTCTCGTGTTTCATAAGAGTATATGTACAATATCTTGATCATGACCCAATAGAACAGAGACGAAAGGCTTGCCCTTCAGAGATATGAATATTTATATTTCTTCATTCATTTCGAGTTCCACAAAAACTATTGGAAAATTATTTAAACCATTTACCAATGTGGCAGAAGTATTTTAAAAGGTGATAAATGCAATTCAAATGATAGAAAAATCAACGGTCTTACTTAGACGTACATAAAACTATCCAGTGGTGAATCATTTTTTATGGCCCTAGGTCTCATTAATATCTTTAAATAGATATCATGGAGGTTATTAACTACGTTTTGTTTAACTATTTCATAATCATTAACAAAAGGTTTTTAGAAAATGTAATCGATTTTAGAATATTTTCAAAGGTAGCGAGGACTTTCATGAGATTACAAATAATTTTCGAAATCTTAAGCAAATTTTAATCAGCCTTGAGGGTATCAAGTGCTACTTGAAGTTTATTTGTGCAGAATTATAAGTGGTCCAAAAAAAACTGTTGCTTTGTAGTTTATTTTCTTTCTACATAAAATTCTTTAATACCTTTTTATACATTATTTCAATATTGATTTTCCTTCAACAGTTTTCTTTATGATGAGTTTTTGAAATAAATATTCTATGAGTCCAATCTGCAAGAGATTAATTACTAGTAGAATTTTGCCAATATTTTAGTGTTAAAAACTGAAGATCAAGTTTGTTATGCAGCTATTTCAAATACAAATAAATAATTTACCTTCACGAATTTTTTGAGTAAACAGAAAATAAACAGAATTATAAAATTTTTAAAATAAAAAAAACAACAAGCGACAAAAGCATTACAAACGAAAGAAAAACACGATGTGAAAATGGACAAAAGCACAAAAACGTAGCGTTTTGAAAGCTCTACAATATGATTATAAAAACTTTTAATTTTTTGGGAAAAATCGAACATTTAAATTTTGATCCCTCCAAAAATAATGGAAAAGAAAAAACTTCATTTTGCCGTCAAATTATGCAAGATACGCAACAGAATAATTCATAAAACTAATGGACCTAAAACAGATCTGCGAATTTGTTATGGATCACTTTTTTATAGCACTCGTATTTCAGGTTTTATTCGTAACAGAAAAACGTAACAAATACTAAAATAAAATTTTTGGACAAGGGAAACAAGTTACGAAAAAAATATTAAAAGAAGGATTTCACCCAAGAAGAGTTACAAATTTGTCTTGAATAATTTTTTAGAGGATACATAGTTATAGTCTTATTCGTAAAAACAATACATAAGATAACAAAATTAAATTCCTGGAAAAGCAAAACAAGGTGAACAAAATTGTGAGACAAAAGATAGCCTACCAAAATATATCTATAAAATTGATTAAAGATCTTGTTTGTTGAAACGCGTAGTTTTCTTTTTAAACGTAAAAAAAAACTTCAAAATTAAATTTTTGGACAAACAAAGAATGGTATAAAAAATAATGCAAGAAAGTTGCTCATCCAAAAAAAAAACTGTAAATTCGCAGTAAACAATTTTTCGATAAGACGAGTAGATTTCATTTTAATCGACAAAAACAAAATTAAAAACAAAAATTAAATTTTTTTACAATCAGGATACAAACTTCAATAACATTTTATTTAACCAAATTTTCCGCCTAAACTATATCGAAAAATTTATTGAGAACGATTTTGCACTAAAATGTTTATTTTTGGTTCAAATAGTAAAACATAAGATCCCAAAAGAACAAATTCAATTTATGCAAAAACGAATCAAGATTCAACAAAACATTTAATAATAAACTTTTATTTTTTCTTTTAGGATGCGGCCTTTTTTTAGTTCCTTATAGAAGAACCATTTTAATGGTAACATTTTCGAATTTTTTAAAAATTAATTCAATTAAACGTTCCGCAATTTAAAAATGTCTAATATAATTTTTAAGCAATCGTCCAGAAATGGTGTGTCCAAATGTGTGTGTGTTTCTGTATGTCCCACGTTGTTGTGAACATGATACCTTGAAAACGCTTTAAGATTAATTAATTAAATATGTAGGTTTAATATTTAGATAATTCAAAGCTGATCCAAGCATATAAAAAATTCCTTCTTTAGAGACAAATTGATTGACCTATAAAATTAATACATTTTATACAAGAGTAGAAAATTTGTGGTAATTTATATTATATTAAAAATCTACCTTTAAAGAAAAATCTTCTCATTCTCATAATTTAAACTTGATGTTAGAATAGAAAAGATGTGTTGCTTCTAAACAAATTAATTGACATATAATGAACATATATTTTATTAAACAGTAGGGAAAATATGCGGTCAATAAAAAAATAAAATTCCGCTATGATATATTTTTTCAAAAATTATTCTTTAAAGCTTTCCAAACAAGGTTCCATGCGCTTAGAATATTTTCTAGTTTCTGAGAGTATTAATAGTTTGAAATTGTTAATATAAAAACTGCTTCTTAATTAACGCTTCTGTTATCAATTTTTATTTGTAGTTGACTTACCTCGTTGATTCGCATGTTCATTATTCGTCCCAAAATTTGTCAGAAAGTCCCTTGTTCTAGGCGGCGTACCTAACGTTTCTTTGAAAGGCAGAAAAGATTTATAAAATTTTGATGGGATATTATTAACAAAATATATGTTTTTTTAAACTAGGAGAAAAATTTTCTAACAAATTGCGTGCATTTTAAACAAACAAGCGGAATTTTGAACCAAAACGAATCAATCATTTTAAAGAAAAACGAATAATTCAAATTGACATCGAAAAAAATTCTGTTGAAGCAAAAAAAAAAAAGGATTTCCACAAAATAATCTATTTTGAAACAGCTACAAATGTTTAACTTTGATTATTAATACTGAACCAAGACAAATATTCTTTGATAAGGTTAAATTTGCAAAAAAATAAACCTGTGTCAACCCGTTAAAAAATCTGGTTTGGTTTAAAATTTATCCTATTTGTTCAAAATTCATCTTTTTTGTCTGAATATAAAGGTTATTAAATGAAAGTTAAAATCGTTAAGAATTTATCTTTTTTGTTTGATAATTCATCTGCTTTCTTGTATGTATAACTAGTTTATTAGAAATTCAATTCTTTTGTTGAAAATGCATTTGTTATTTCGAATGCTGACCTTTGTATTAAAGAATTTATCTTTTTTATTAAAAAATGTATGAAAGGTCTTCCGGTCATGACAACTTATTTTTTAATTGTTTAAGAAATTTTCTGGACGTTATAATTTCCTTAATCTATTATAAAAATGCAACAATTTGTAGAATTTTGTGAGATAATTTGTTGAAATGAAATGTATGTTTTGATTTTTTTAATTTAATAAAACAGTTGAACAAACACTTATTATTAAAATGATTGCGAAATGGTTTAAAAATGATTTAATTATTAACACTTGTGAAAGTATTTTAAAATGCAGTCTTATAAACTGAAACAATTAAAAAGTAAAAGCGTTTCAAATCGAATATTTTCGATAACAAACAATTTTCAATTAAGTTGAAGATAACATATTTAAAATCAAAGGCTTTTAATAAATTTCAGTCTAAAATAATCCATTTTTAAGCCATGAGATTAGAAATTTTTCAATTAAGAAAAATAACAATTACTTAATACTTAGAAGTATTTGACTGTCTATTTGAAATATGTAATTATTTATTGAATAATCAAAACTAAACAAAAACGGCTAAACTTTGCATGTTACAATTTTATTGTTCTTTTTAACAAAATTTTATTTCTAAACCAAATTGTTGAATTTTGATCCGGTTATTCGTGCAGATCTCGATAAATAAGGTAGAAAATTATTAAAGATTTTAGCAGGCTTTAAAGTAATAATAACATTTATTAATATACTGTAAATTTGAACAGGATTTTTTACTTTTAAAAATTACTTGATATTCGTATATTTTTGATGATATTTGTAAGTTGTGAAAAACTTTTAATAATATTTTTAAATTTTTTAAAATTTAAAACAACATAGAGATGTTTCAAAATCTTGAAATAAAATCTCGAAGCATTTAAGGATTTTTTAACTATTTCAAATAAAAATAATTTAACTTTTAATTTCAACAGGGAATTTTCGATCTTTTATAAATTTATAGTTGAAGTTTGAATTTATTCTGAATCATAATAATTTTGACGTGGAACCTGGGAATTTTTAAATTATAACCAATTCCGAGGTAGTAATGGAAATTTTTGAAGAAGAAAATTCCTAAGTAGAACAGGAAATTTTTTTAGAGAATTTTAATTCTGATTAGAAGCAGGGAACTTTCAAATTTTATCCAATTCTGAGCTGAAACCTTTATTTATCCAAAAGAATTATAATTTTTCTAGAAATAGGGAATTTTAAAATTTTAATAAATTCCAAGCTGGAACAGGGAATTTTTTCATAGAATTAATTATAATTCTTAGTGGAAACGGGATATTTTGGAAAAAATTTAAATTATGAATAAGAACAAGGCGTTTCACAACAAATTCTAATTCTTAGTTGAAACGGAAAATTTTCCAAAAGTATTAAAATTCTGGATTTGAACAAGGAATTCTCAGTTTTTAACCAATTCTAAATTAAGACTCGAATTAATTGAGGAGAATAACAATTGTCAATGTCAAATTGAATTGTTCAACAAAATTATTTTTCTTTGTTGAAACGAGGTATTTCTGAAAAATTTAAATTATTTTTCTATTTAGAGCATTGCAAATCAAAATGTGGGTTTATATTTCTGAAAGTGAATTGAAATCTTTAAACTCTAAAATTTATCAATGTTTAACATTTGAAATTTGGCAGTTTAACTGTACTCAATCTAAAAAATTTCATTTGCAAAGTGTCAGTAGCTTCAATTTTATACCTGTAAATTATTGATAATTTAAATACAAAATTGTTGAATGAAGCAACGTTTAAACTTTAATTTTCAAATTTTTATATTCGATCGGTATTTTTTTTCTATGATTAAAACGGCCAGCCTAAATGCCAGATTAAAAAAAACTGATTTTTGTCATGTTACAACAAAATTGAGGGGAACAAGCAGAGAAATTTATAAAAATGATACAACGCATTAATAAGAACTATTCTAATAATATACGCATATTGGATTATATAATAATAAAGCTAATATTATATTTTATATATTTACCAATAGAATGAACGAAAGCAGCAAAAGCGAGAAATAGAGTACTGGCGGTCGTTATCATTTTTTTCAGAGTAGATGATTGTAGATTGCAGTAGATGACAGCAGATGCCACTGATTTTATAAAGAAAAGAAATATCCTAAAATATGTTTCGGTCCATATAAAAGCTATCTCTTCATATTCCACGTAGCCAATTTTAATTTGTTGACTCCCCTTTTGACATCTTGCTCCCCACCCAGCCAAGAATAAAATGTTCACGTGATATACGGATAGAGACGAGTCGCTATATCATTCGACTATATTTTCTGTTCGATTTTGCTATATACCTGTGTGTCATAAAAAAAACTTTCTTCATTAAAAAGTTCTGTTGACACATTAAGTGTACAGGGTCAACAAAGATTCCAGAAAAACTAAATAAAATCAATGAAAATTGAGTGTCTAAATTTGAACAATTCTAAAAGAGCAAAAAACGATTTTTTAAATTACTCAACATTTTTGTTCCTGCATAGATAACAGATGCAAATAAATTGATGAAATTTTTCTGACTTGTTTTCACCCCTAATATCTTAAAAATGACCGAAGGATATTCTTGTTATTTATTAAATTTTTAAGGACCTATCAATCTTTTAAAAATCGGTTTTTTGAAGTAAAACTATTTGGATTGACATAACTTAGAGTTATTACAACTTATCGAAGAGTACGAAATTTATCTTCATTTACATTATAATTAAAATCGAACCTTATTGAAAAATTTTCTCATTCTCATAATTTAAAGTATATATGCAAAATCCTGTTAAACAAAGCAAGAATCCAACGACCAAATTTGGACCACAACGAATAAACGAAAACCAAAAATCCTATTGTAATCTGAAAAAAAACAAAAAAATAAAATAACATTTTCGAACAAAAATAAAAAAGAGGAAAGAAAAATGAAAAGGCAGCCAACCACATCCCATTCCTTCTCTTTTTCGTTCTTTCGTCTTTTCTATATTTTTATTACCATCAAATTACAATAAAATAAGAATAAAAAAAATAAATAAATAAATTTGCATTACCAACGTTCCGGCACTCGTATAGTGCCCTTATCATGGCAAGAAAATTTTAAGTGGTAGAAATTGACAGCACCCACGAACAGGTGCTCTCTCTTTGACACCTGAGAATCGAATGAGGGTCAGTAGGCCAATCTGTTGTGAACACAATATAAATATCTGTAACAATAACATCCAATTCAACCCATCCAAATAAGTTATTACATTAACAGATAACTTTTTTGTTTTTTTTAATATAAAGCATTTCCATGAACTCCCTCTTTCTCTCATCACTTTCACTATGCAAAATTTGAACATTATCCCAGTCAAACTCATGGTCAAAATTGACAAATGCCTTTGTATGTATGGCAAGAACACTTTTAAAACAGCTTCCCAAACGAACATCACTTTTGTGTTCCTCTATCCTAGTAATTGAGAAATCTGCCAGTTTGTCTCACGTAATTCATCTTACAGATCCTGCAAGTGATCTTAGAGACAACACCACCCTTTTCAAAATTATCTAAAGGATCTTTGCAAAAATTTATCACTGAATCCATTTTAAATGGAATGCGGAAAATAGCATGAATTAAAAATTTTTTTAACATAAGTTCAATAGTTTTAGAAATTTGACCAAAAAACGGAAGAACAAAAGTATTAAGCGAACTATATTCCTTTAACTCTTTCTGATTATATACAAGCAAATTATTAATCTCTTTGTTTTTGATTTGTTGAACTCTAATTGAAATATGTTTCATAATTAACTTTTTTTGATAATGATTCAGAAAAAGGATATTCCTAACAATATTTAAATTTCTTGTGTGAAATGAATAATGGGACAAACCTAGTGCTCTGTCAATTAAGTTTTTAATTACTGAAATTTTGTTTTGAAAGCGATGAGCAGAAAGGAAATTTGAAATTCTACCTAATTATGTACTTTTTCTGTACCAATTGGTAATAATATTACCATTCGAACCCTTGATTACTTCTTTGTCTAAAAAACTGATTTTATAATCCTGTTCTATTTCATGAGTAAATTGAAGTTTTAGATAAAAATGGTTAAAAGTATCAATGTCGATCTGTAACTTTTCTGGGACTACCAGACTTCTGTCTATAGAAAGATCCATTATATTTAAAATAAGTTGACTCCATAATGAAAAATATCCCTTCAATAAAATCTTTTTGACATAAACGAACACGAGTTTTCATATTATTCCATCCATTTAAAATTGCCTTTTTAACTAATTCAAGGGGTATAATCGGAAACATTGCAATAACATCCAAAGAAATCATTACATGGTCATCCGGAAACTTTTTTTGAATGATACTTTTTTGAAATTCCCAGCCATTTTTGACATTATATTTAGAAGTTGTGATAGAGTCCTTGAAAATCAAACAAAAATTTTGTTCTAAAAATTTGGTGGGAGTATTAATAGTTGAAATAACTATTCTTAAGGGATAGCCATCTTTGTGAATCTTTCTTAACCCATAACATTTTGCAAGAACTGTGTCTTTGGTGTTAATATCAGTCCATCTTACTAGGCAGTCTGATAAGTACCTGAAAATTCTAAGAGATGGCATTAGTATTCACTAATGTAAACCATTTTCGTCGAGCTTGATCCTTCATATGACGCCTGTCAAAAATTCAGCCATTTACGTTTACGCATTTACAAGTTACAGCACTGAGAAGCAACTAACCTCCGAGTTTTTTTAATATGGAAAAATCTGAGTTTCGAGTTTTGACCAAACACTACTATCTTCGCAAGAAAACGATATCCGAGACCAAGGCCAAGCTGGATAAGTATTACCCAGACTCTGCACCGTCGATTGGAACGATTCATAAGTGGTTTACCGAGTTTCGTTGTGACCGTACGAGCACAGTTGATGCTGAACGATCTGGGCGCCCAAAAGAGGTCACTACATACGAAAATGTCGAAAAATTCCATGATATGATGTTGAATGATCCCAAAGTGAAATTGAGAGAGGTAGCTAATGCTGTAGGCATATCATTGGAACATATGGGCAATATCGTGCTTTCAGTTTTGGGCATGAAGAAGCTCTGCGCGCGATGGGTGCCGCGTTTGCTCACAGTGGACCAAAAACGAATTCGTGTGACAACTTCCCAGCAGAATTGGGCATTATTTTCGCGTAAGCCGACCGAGTTTTTGCGCCGATTCATAACCATGGATGAAACCTGGATCCACTGCTACACTCCTGAGTCAACGCAACAGACGACACAGTGGGTTCAACTAGGCCAAACTGCTCCAAAGCGTCCAAAAACGCAACAATGAGTCGGAAAGGTTATGGCCACCGTATTTTGAGATACACATGGCATAATATTCGTGGACTATCTGGAAAAAGGTAAAACCATAACCGGAGCATACTATTCATCATTATTGGACCGATTGAAAATCGAAATCGCCGAAAAACGACCGCATTTGAAGAAAAAAAAAACCGCTTTATCATCACGACAATGCGCCTGTTCATTCATGCTTATTTGCACAAGCAAAATTGCATGAAATCGGCTTCGAATTGGTTCCTCACCCACAGTATTCACTAGACCTGGCACCCAGCGACTATTACTTGTCCCCTAACCTGAAGAGGTGGCTCACTGGTAAGCGTTTTTACTCAAATGAGGAGCTCATAGCTGAAACTGAGGCGTATTTTGGATACCTTCCGATCGAGTATTTTTCGGACCGTACCAAAAAGTTAGAAAATCGTTGGACTCGCTGTATTGACCTAAAAGGAGAGTATGTTGAAAAATAAAACCGACTTTGGCCAAAAAAACATCTCCGTGTTTCATTTTTCAGGGACTTATCAGACTGCCTAGTACATCCTTTCCCAGAAGTCCTTTCTTCCTCCAATTGTCAAGCATCTTAAAAGTGTCTCTTTTTAATTTTTTTAACGGATTTTCATATAATAATGCAAAATACTGCCTTAATCAGCATCCATGCAAACCATATCAGGGTTGTTTCTAAGAAACTCTTTCGTCATCATGAAACATTTAGAAACCCTACGATCAATATAACTGATATGCAAACTATTTTTCTCAACAAAGCTCTTTGACAAGTGTGAAATCTTATTTCGTGAATCCTGCTGATTTAAAATAGAAATTTTGTGTATATTTGATTCAACATCTTTTACTATTTCCATCATTTGTTTCGCCTTAGTTTTTATCACACGTTTACTATAACCTTGACCATTTGCAATATTTCAAACATCTGTTTTCTTCAAAATACATTTTAGTATCATTTTTTTAAACTGACAACTTAATCTCAAATTAAATTAACCTTGTATAAAACTAAGAAAGGAGTAGTGTGCAACAGAATTTCCGTCTTTCTTTTTTTTAGATCCGAAAATTACCATTTAAATTAAACAAATGGATTCATCTTCTTTGGCATTGTATTTAAAAGAATTTTGTATTATTTTGCATTTTTTTTAATCTGTCCTCTTAAATAGATTGAAATAAAAACCTTAAAATTTTCTTTCTTTTAAAAAATCAAAAACGTTTCCTTATGAGGAAGCAAATAGAGTCTTGCGCGATAGCTTTGACGAAATCTCGGGTACGAGGCCTTACAATATTGTGAAAACTGTTAATGTAATATTCCGTTGGAGGCGTGATCGTACCTGGATACAGTTGCATTATTTTGATAACCATGAACAGAAAACAAAAAAAATTGGAAATTGAAGGATGTTGGAATCTAGTTAAAGCGCTAATTGAATTTTCGACAGAGGTAAAAATATCTGAATTATAGTAATGCCAATATGAGTAACCAAATTGTCAATGAGTTTTAATAATTGTATTGTTGGGTCTTCCCAATGAACTCTCCATGCGCAAATATGATCTTGCTCTATTAACAAAATTGTATTGACTTTCCCTTGCTAATTGGGAATTCAATTATTTGGCGCTCAACAATTTATATTATTCGTTAGTAATGTTTTCTTAATTGAAATGTGGATCTTTGCAGCTGTGACCCAAGCCGCGCCAAGGGAAGGAATACATTTTAGAAGACTAAAAATTCCCATTATTACTCGTCAAATCTAATCCCAAAATTTTATTCTGTCTCAAACAAGAGACGTAATTTACTGCTGGTTCTAATTAATTTCATAAACATAATTCATTATAATTATTTAAGGAACAATAAATATACATGTCAATAATCCGGATCTACAAGTTTATATAATTTGAAAATTTTTAAATATGGAAAATAATCCAAATATAATAAAATAAATTTATATTCTTTCTGGAAAAAATTATCGTGTAAAATATAATTGTTTAAAACATAAAGCAATTGAAATTCAAGAATTTAAAAACATCCTTGCTTTAAATTATTTATAATAGTTCAAATTTCTTTGATAAAAATGATTTATTATTCATAAACCTAATTAACTAGCGATAAACTACTGGAGCTAAGCGCGTGTTTTCATTTCTGGATTTTTATTTTCTGAAATAAACAATACATCTGGACATTCAATTGTTCAGTTTATGATGTGGCGAGAGCTTCGACTGATACAAATCAATTAATTAAGCCCGAGATCAGCCAAAATACCAAAAGATGATTGCATGAACAGAACAGGAAGATTTTCTGGGTAAGACAAAATGCGTTCTTTGTTTAGTGTGTGATTAAACACTGCAACCCTAATTTTGACTCTTTAATTAATTTGTAAATCTAATTTTAACAAGGTTGGATAAAATATACAACATTTATTTGCCATAAGGGCGCTAAGTAGTTTTTACAAAACACCAAAAGACCAGTCACTACTTGATTCCATTTCACACCTATAATTATCCACTTCATTTTTTCATTAAAGGGACAAGGTGGTTTTAGGCTGCGTAGCGAATTTAATCCCGAAATTGCTGCTCGCTTCCTCGAATGACTGGGGGAGTTAGGGAAAACGCTGGTTTGAGGGAAAGTCACAAATAACTCCAATTTTTAATAGCATTTTATAATTCATGGGAAACCGAATGAAATAACATACAAGTAGCAATGAACTCATCATGGATATTTTAATAAACATTGCTAATAAAGGTACTGATACTGCACGCGATTTACAACATTGAGCAACTATTGTTTGTCTTGTAGACCCAATTAGTAGAAAAACAAAAACACCAAAGTGAATTCGCGGCTCCACAGTTAATTATTATACCCGAAGGTAATGCAGTTATCGAACCTCCCGCAGTTATCTACCATTTCGGAAAATTAACACATAAATACAATTAGAGGCAGACATGTAAAATGTCAGGTTTACTAAACTGGCAGCCTTCGTTCTCCTCACCATGAATCAGTAGACATAGTCTACATTTTATTATTGTATTTCTTGGCGATGATTTTTTGGTCGACCAGGCGGTCTAAATGTGAAGCAACGAAGACACATCAAAATGATTTCTTCTGTCTTTCTGGAAAAGGAAAGGAAAGTGGTACGCATGGTTCTTGTTAAAGTTAAGAAGGCCTTAGGTGAGTACTATAATGCACCACGAGGAGTGGCCACAATGTCTCTTTTTGCTTCAGGGTTCGCTTATCCTGCGGTCATCCGGTATGCCCACTGGTGATTGTTGAGAAACTGTCCAATTTTGTCCTCCCTCGTAAGTTGTGAGTCCTAACTGTGCTGGCATTCTTCGATGAAAGGGACTCTCAAGCAGACGTATGGGCCAGCTAATTTAGTTGATTTTTCGTCCGTGGAGTTGTCCTTCATTATCTGTGGGTGAATTTTTTGCAGCTTCCGCCGTCTCAATAATTATTGCGTGGAAGGAGTATCTCGCAGGATGTGCAAAATATTTACCAAAAAGGGACAGAAATAAGTGTTTATAATTATAAAAGAATTAAATTGGTACTATACTGTCTGGCAAGTATCTGTGTGAGCTTTTAATCTAAAACAGCTTCACTTCTACACGGGTGATATTTTCTGTAATTAAGTGATTTTAGTATTCTAGCTCAGTGAAAATTATAAAAATTAATGAAACTGATCAACACTTTATTGATTAGTTTATAACGATTTCCAACCAATTATATAAATCAGTGAGTTATTGACTTTATCGATATTCCGAATGTTCAAAAACAGCCAAAAAGGATTCGCATTCGTTGCCTTAGATTTTTTCCACTTGGGAATTCTGAATAAGTTTTTAATAATAATAATTATGTTTTTCAGGTAATTAAGTAGACCGCCACAACAGATAAAATCTAGTGGGCGGTATACGAGAAAGGTCTAACGGTTAGCCTAAGAACTGAAAACCTTCCATCACTTACTGAACAATTTAAAACTGCTGACAAACAAGCAGTAAATTATTGACAAAACACGTGGGTAATTTTACGCAAAGAGGATAATATTAATTTTACAAATAAACATCTGCACGCATCTTCACCTTATATTTAAGGACACAGACGAGGATTTTGCAGTTTTCCGCATTCATTGTGTTGGAATATTAAAAAATGTATAAATAAAAACATCAATAATGCAGTATTTTCTTTATATTAGTTAATTATTAAAATAATTAGTGAAACGAAAAAGCCGTTCTAAATTACAATAATTCTACAGAAAATAACGAATTTATTTTTAAGTATTACTTTGAACTCAATTTTCATACATTTCTAGCCTTAAAAACGAGAATTTATAATCTTATTAGTATTGAAAAGGTGAGCATTTTTTATTGTCCTGATTCTGGTCTATCTTTATCTCGCTAAATCCAAATGAAAATGTGTATACTATTTTTTAACATCAGAAAAAGAAGTTTCGGGCCAATGTGTCGCGAGGTATAGAAATTAATATAATATATTCATTTATAAAAAATCCTTAATAAATCCTAACAATATATGCTTCTAGCTGCACCAACATATTTAATAAAAAAAATTGAATTTGGATTTGCATCGATCATGTCGCCCCCTTAGTTATTTAGTTAACCCAAAAAGGTTAAATGGTTAAAATTTAGTTGAAGCCGTTTGAAAAAACGAGGTAACCAGCATAACCTAAGGTCTCCCATATGGGTATATCTAAAAGATTCTCGGGCTGTAGATTCTAGTTGTTAGTCTGATATTTTTCTGTTATTGAATTAATGTTCTGGAAGATTATGGTTCATAATCTCTACTCTAAAATTACGTGGAATTCTGCAATGTCGGCCTACTGGAACTTCCCGAATTTCATCTTTTGTCAATGCAGTAAATTTGCCACTTTGCATGTTTATCTTCACCCGGCCTAGACCACTATGACGTCCATAAGATGAATATATTCCAGTAAAAACATCACTCATCTCCAGGTATGCAAAGACATAACCATTAGCTGTCGATAAAACAATTTGTTCTTGGGTTGGCATATCCATATAGACATTCTTTCGCAAAAGTTTTCGAATTCGCTGATCTGCAGGAAAAGTGTATCTTCTAAGTTCGAATTGCCGGCGAGGATTAGCATAGGAAGTAATGCGAACAAATTCTAGTTGGTTGAGATCAAATTGAACTCCAGCAGCCGAATCAATCTTGGTAGGTGGTGTCGTTAAAACGACTGGAGGAGATCTAGACCTGGCACGAAGAGAATGGTCGGTAGGTGGAGGGGGCCTAACAGGAGAAGTACACCTGACCGGAGAATAAGATCTGCCTGGAAAAAGAGATCTGGCAGCAGGAAAGTTTCTGTCTGATTGAGAAGAAGATGCAAAATTACGAACTCTAGGAAAAGGCTCGTCTTCAGTCAAATAGCTGATTTGAGTAGTCACATCTGCAAGAAGAAACAGATAATTAATTTTTTTGAAGGTAGTAGGTAATATTTCAGCGGGAATTTTATTAGAAGCTAGGCTCATAATATACAGAAAACATTGTTCGTTAAAGGTTCTGCAAAAGTTTTATTATGGATTTTTATTTTCAGAAGGTAATGCGCATTCATATATACATGCAGCGGAAATTCTGAATAGACAAAAATTCTGGATTCCATTCATGATTCTCCATTTTTCATCCGAAGTTTGAGTTGACTTTCATGCGTTGAGATTAAGAAACGTTTATAAAAAATCGAGATCTGATCACATTCGTAATTGCGGCTAAGCCACAATTAAATTTTTTCGCATATAAATCATAGGTTTAACTACTTTAAAAACCTCAAATGTTTTAGAAGTGCAAACGTCATTTTATAACTTTAGCGAAACTAATAAGGTGTCAGTCACTCCACTTTAACTGTTTCCCCATTCAAAATCTAATAAATTTAAGTTAGTTAAGAGTCCAAATCAAAAATCCTGTTTAACGTCCAATAATCAAATTGATGCGAGCTCCTGTTAAAAAATCCAACAACCAAATTTGGACCCTTGCCAACAAACAAAAACATAAAAACAAAAACTAAAGAAAACCTATTGTAATGTAAAAAATTGAGTAAATAAAAGTAATAATTTTCTGACAAAAATAAAAAAGTGGAAAGTAAAATGCGAAGGCAGCCAACCACATCCCCTTCCTTCTTTTTATTCTTTCGTGTCCAAATCTTTCATCACTATTTGTGCTTAGATCGAAGAAATGACTAAACTGATGGGAGTGCCAGACCTCTGTGTATAAAAAGATCCACTAAATTAAAACTAATTTGAGTCCATAACAAAAACTATCTATTTGATAAAATCTTTTTGACATAATCGAGTACGACTTTTCATATTATCCCATCTACTTAAAATTGCCTGTTTAGCTAATTCAAGGGCTGTACTCGAAAGCTTTGAAATCTTTGTGAATTTTCCTCAAATCATAACATCTTGCAAGAACTGCGTCTTCAGCGTTGATATCAGTTCATCTTATATCTTCCCCAGAAGTCCTTTCTTTCGCTAATTGTCAAGCATTTCAAACATGTATCTTTTTAATTTTCTTAGTGGATCTTCATGAATTATTCAAAATTCTCATGATCAGAAAGCAAATTATCCACATCCCTAACATAATCCGATTTTTTCATACAAAGAGTAATACTGGTTCTATCAGCATTCATGTAAACTATATCAGGATTGTTTCTAAGAAACTCCTTTGTCATTATGAAGCCTTTAGAAATTTCACGACCAATATTAATGATACGGAAACCATTTTCAACAACAAAGGTCTTTAACAAGTGTACAACTTGTTTCGAAATGTATATTTAATTCAACATCTTTAACTATTTCCATAATTTGTTTTGCCTTACATTTTAACGCACAGTTACTGAACTCTTGACTTTATCTGAGAATATCTGTAACTGAATCAGGAGTTTGAATATCTGTCAAATTTACAAACCAAGGATCTTTATGTCCTTCTTCAAAGCTCCTCTGTAAATTTAAATTTTGCCCTGGTACATTATTTGCTGATGAATCAAATTACTAAGTTTATTTTAATGTTTTACATTACTGTTTAAAAATCTTTGATTGAGGAGAATCTTATGCTTCAAAAGATCAATAACTTCCTCTTGTTGTAAAGAAACTTCTAATTCACTTTTAATTCTGGAAATTTTTGACTTTAAAAAATTAAAGTGATTTAAAACATCTTTGATAAACAAATTTTAGTAGTGAAAATTTGAAAGTGTATAAAGTATGTTCAAATTTTCTATTACAAAAATTACACTGAAAAAAATTTCGAAAGTTGTTATACAGAAAAAATATTTTGTTAGTTAAATCATCATTTCTTCTAAATTCAATCAAAAACCTTTTTTGAAGAATGCTGCCTATTAATTTTTAATTGATATCACACCATAATTTAACCTTTCTAAAGACCTCAAGATTTTGTTTAACTCTTATCTGATTAAGAAACATAATATTGTAGGAATGAGCTCCATTGAAAGTCAGCTAAATCAAAAGATCAAAATCCAAATTAAAAGTCTTATTTTTGTCCAAAAATAAAATTGATGGAAGCTCCAGTTAAAAAAAAACAAGCACCCAACGATAAAATATGGACCACAACGATCAAACGAAAAAAAAATTTCAAACAAAAATGAAAAAGAGAAAATTAAAATGCGAAGAAAGCCAACCACATCCACTTCCTTCTTTTTTTCTTTCTTTCGTCTTTTTTATTTTTATCATAATCAAATTACAATATAATAAGATCTAAAATAAAAATAAATAAAATTGCATTACCAACATTTCAGTACTCGCACAATACCCTCATCAAAGCAACAAATATTTATTAGATAGAAATTGGCAGCACCCACGAACAGGTGCTATCTCTTTGATATCTAAGAATCGAATAAAAGTTAGTAGGCTAATCTGTTGTAAACACAGTATAAATATCACTTGAGATTTCTTAAATACTTTGTAATGATACTGACAATTTTCTTCATTTCAAACAAAAATGGTCATTTTCCTGCCAGCTATAAAATTACTAAAACGAAAAAAATGAAAGTTTTGGAATAGATATTATTTGGTTCTGAAAAAATGATGGACGTTGGACAAATTCCTACTCTTACTTTGAATCAATATACATTTTGGTTCTAAAAGTCGCCTAAATTCTTTATTGAAAAGTTTTTCAAAAAAATTTCCTTAAACCATTCCACATGAGTTTCTATGCGTATGTAAAATTTTCTAGTCCTAGAGATTATAAAAAGCTAGTTCAAAATTTTTTATATAAAACCTGTTGAATAATCAACGCTTCTATTATCAAATTTCATATGGAATAGCGTTACCTTGGTGATTTGTATTTTCAGTGCTCTTTCCAAAGTTTGCCAAAAAGTCCCTTGTTCTTGGCCGCGTGTCTGAAGTTTCTGTGAAAAGACAAAAAAATGATAACTCATTCTTAATGTAATAATTTTCAAAAAGCTAGTAAAATTCTGAAATAAAAAGGATCAATTTTTCAAAAAAAATGAATTAGAAAAATGGTCATCCTAAGAAATTGTCTTGCACCAAAACGGAATTGAATTCTCCACAAGATATATGAGTTTATAAATAAAGACATTAACGCTTAACTTTAAATACTATTCTTTAACCCAGAAAAATATTCTGTAGTGTTGTAGGTCTACGTTCTACGCATCAGTTGCTTTTCTTGCATTTTCCAAATAAATTTTAAAATTTGCAATCAAAATTAAAATTGAAATTTATCTTCGAAGGTTTTCTCATAAATAACCATTAATCCATCATTTAGGTATACATAATCACCTGTTGACTAATTTTCAATTGTTCCAGCAATCTTTATTTGTTTTACCGTTTTTCAGGTATGTCGCGAAATAAACGTATTTCAATAATTTCGTAATGCTGTATAATTAATTAAGCGATAATAAGATAAAATTAGATAATTACACGAACTTACCTGTAAGTGAAGTTCTATCATAATCGTATGAAGCGTCTTTTCTGAAAAGATTACCACATGTAGTAACCCTGTCGGTGTACCGATAGCGCCACATTTGAAAGGTGAGAGAAGTTTGAAGCTGGTCCTTGCCTCAAGTCTCCTCTCATATGAACGTTCATTTTTCTAAAGTCTTGTCGTAATGGGATTCTATGTAGTCGTAGAACAATGGGAATAAGACAATCGGTGAAAATCTATGACGTCCCTGTTATAAAACCTGGCAAAGGTGTGAGATCTCTGTGTCCCCCCTGCCGCTTTCAAAATTGTATCAATGTTCACTCCACCTCTGTTTGCGGCTGACGTAGCAGCGCGCCGTGTACTAAGAGTTTGCGTAGAGACAAGACCGTATTGTTTTCTAAATGACAAAGATACTTTTTTCTTCGAGCCCCTTAACGGTAGAGTTTTTTCTAAATATGTCCGCAACACTGAAGAAGGACATAAGCGACTATCTTCGGAGAAAAGGGGGATAACAAGAGCAGGATCTAGTTCATCTATCGATGAGAATGTTTTAATAGGATATCCTGTTACTAAAGCTAACAAAATCGACAATTTGAGGGAGCTTATCTAAACTTTATTCCACAATAGGCCACCACTGTCTAATACGATCTAACACCACTTTTGGATCCCAGGTTGTATCACACTTTGGCCTTGACGGTCTCAGTTTTGACACACCCTTAAAGAACCTTTTAACACGAGTGTCTTCTGCTAGATCTTTGCCAGGAATTAAGGAAATCGCTGATCGAAAACTATTCAAAGATCCGTACGACATTTTATTATCAACTGCTTGCATGAGAAAATTAAAAATTGCTGAAATTGAACCGTGAAATGGACTAATCTTCTCTGTTTGACAAATCTTCCACCACTTTATTAATCCACAATCGTATTGTTTCTTTGTCGAATTAGTTAGAGATAAAAGCATAACTTTTGCAGTCTTCTGTGACACTTGTTTCGTATCTAAAGGCTTCTTTGATAAAACTCCCGTAACTAGGTTAATCGTCTTCCTCATTCTAAAGCATGCCTGAGATGGCCAGTGAGCAACAATTAAAATTCCTTTCGCATTTTCAAATTTTATTTTCTGTAAAATTCTCAATATCAGAGAAAAAGGTGGAAAGGCGTAGAAAAAATACTGATCCCATCTTATAGTAAATTTGAATCCAACTCTTTTTCGCTAACTCATTCAAACGAGGATATTGCACACTTCTTTTTTTATTGATATAGGCTGTGACAGTGGTGTTATGTATCCTCAAAAGAATGTCACATCTTCTTTGATCAAATGCGAAATATTTGAGACCCATTAACGCTGCGTGTAGTTCTAGACAATTAATATCACGAGCTTCGCCGGTCACTATCCAAAGCCCATGAGCACGTTTCTCATTACAAAAACCTTAAAATTATGATTATTTCTCTGAAGTGCTAAAAATCTCTCGAATTCAAAATCCATTAAGTGAACCTGTGCATACTTAAGGGTAAAACAAAATGATCCTAACGTACTAATAAATGACACAAAGTCTAGAATCTTGCCTTCTTTTACTTTTTAATTTCTCTAATCTGATTAATTACTCCTAACTTCTTCTCTTCTGGAGAGAAGTTGACGGATTTCCGCCGTCATATATTCAAAATCATGAACAAAACCTAAATATTTCCATCGTAAAGCTGGTGTATGTTTACTTTTTTTTTGCATTGATTATAAAACCTAAATTCTTTAAAACGGAGCAAGTTTTCTCTATATTGCGATGACAATCTGGAAGGAAATCTCCCAAAAGTAGTATATCATCGAGGTAAATTACGTAGCTATGACCTAATGACCTTAGATAAGACACAACTGGCTTCATAATTTTCGTAAGCCTGAAAGGCGCTGTGCTCAAACTAAATGGTAGACAATCATATTCATAAAGAATGCAAAAAAAGTTAAATGTCACAAATTTTCTGTCAGTTTCGGCCACAGGAATCAAATGATAAGTATCTTTCAAATCAAGTGTCGCCATATAAGAACCAGGACTTATTATTCGACTCATCATCTTTTCGTCTTCTAATTTAAAATGTTCAGTAAGAATAAACACTGATCCAACTCTGTACGTTCATATTAAGCGTTGAATTCTCTCAACAGTTAAGGAAGTTTTTTAAGCAACCTGCATAACTCGTCGAATCTACCGGTGCCCCCGTCGATAAGGTGGCCTCTGCGATCCCCTGTAACTCGGCTTTTGGTTGCGCATTGGATATCTCAGCCCTTCCGGCATCATATTTGTCTGTCGTCTGGCTATCTGTCGACGTGGCGGGCCTCTGAAGTTTGCTGCCTAATTACATTCCACCAGTTGTTTCTTGGACTTAAGAACGCCACTTAAAGCGGACAACGCCTTAGCAGACTTAAGCTTATCCTCCAAATTGACACCAAACAACCATTCATCTACATCTGTGGGACTGAGAGTGTCTCGCAAAGCTGCATCAATGTTCATTAAAATTAAATTTCGGCGAACAGAAGATTCCTCAAATTGTAGATCTGAGAACAACCTCAAGAAGGTACTCACGATCCCTAATATCTCAAGTTTTTTCTCGTTTTCTAAACCGAGAGCAAGTGATGCTAAATTTATCAAACCTCCAAGGCCAGCCGTACTTCTTGCTTGGGTATCCATTATACGAAAATCACGTTTTATAACTGCACGATATGCCGGATTTATCTATATACCAGCGGTTGCAGACCGTTAGTACAAATGGGCCACTTTCCAACACACCGAGAGAAAAGAAAAACTGTTTATTTCAAACAACAGACAATAATGCGTCTAAAGACGATTAAAAACTGAAACAACCGAGATAGGCAAGGAAATAAAACACTTGTAAAGCGTGACCAGGTGGCCACCGACATTCTTAATTTTGCCATCGCAACTACGCAATTAATCTAAGCTATTTGGTACTCACTTCTCCTTTCCCAATTCCCCTCATCCAGTCGTCGATCCTCCAATTTTTTTCCTAAACGTCGTATTTTCTTTTTTATCCAATACTTCTCCTTCTCATCCAAGGAACTTGGATGAATTGGGTATTTTCTTTTATACATTTTTATTCGACTTTGAAAAAACACGCGTGACACCTTTGCTACACAAAACAAAGGAATTCATATTCATATGAGAGGAGACTTGAGGCAAGGACCAGCTTCAAACTTCTCTCACCTTTGACGTGTGGCGCTATCGGCACACCGACAGGGATACTACATGTCTTAATCTCGAAAGAAAAGGCGTGAAATATAATTGATAAAGTAATTTATATTTGTTTAAAAATTCAGAACTATACTTAGAAACCAAATTAGTACCGAAAATAATCAAATCTGTCAGATCGAGAAATGGATTGTATAAATGGTAAAACTTTCCATGCTCTATTCAGCGAGATAAATTCTGATCCTAAACCTATAAAGAAGCAATTGGTACTAAAGACAATGAGGCTTTAAAGATTAAAATATTTATGAATTAATAGAGACATTTTCTCGTGTTTTCAGATTACGATCAGCACGAGCTGTAATTGTCATTGTGAATGATTTTGACTATGATATATGTCAATTCTGCATCAACAGCATTTTAAATTGGATGCTTTATGGGGAAATATATATGGAGATTCCTGACGGCATTAACAATTCTAATGAAATTATGAGAAAAATTGTGTGCAAAATAGAACGTGCTTTCTACAGATTGTAAATTCTTGCAAAAGACCCAACGTCGAAAATTTCATTGTGAACAAAAACAAGTAGGTAAACTTTTTTTTTAGCTCTTTATTCATAGTGATTTTATTTGAAATATCCTGCTTTTATTATGTTTTATCCAATTTCAAAGTTTTCCTGACCTTGTATTTTTAGAAATTATTACAAGAATAATGACACTTCTATCAAATAAGTGTTGAAAGTGTAAATTTTCTATTTTTCTAATTCCGTTACGACGCCTATCACAAGTCATCCCGTTTGATAGCAGCGGATCGCTATAACACCAAACCCGTTGGCCGATGTATATCGTGCAGAAACAATTAATTTTTCACTCTCTTAAGGTAAAATACAATTTTTTTTCCGTAAAACGAACCTGAAGATTTATTTCACATGTGTGTATTATGTTAGCCCAGGCTTTTATGTGAAACATATAATACTTTCTAATTATTTATAATATTGTCATTAAAAATCCGTTTTTTAAAGCGAATTTCACCCTTTTGTCCGGTTCATTTAAAAGAGAGAGGAATAATTTACAATCCATACAAATTTTACTCCATTATTATTAAACGAATCTGACTTATGCTTCTTCCAAGAAAATAGTGTCCAAATGTACTCGTAACATAATAACAGAATAAAAGAAGATTAAAAATCCCTTAAAGCTTTTTTTGAATGCAAATTTTAAAGATTAAAAAATAAAGTAATAACCTTTAATTCGCTGACTAAATACTTATTTATAATCAGCGTGCAACATTCGAATGAAATTTTTTTCAAGAATTCACGGTGAATGTTAGAATTTTAATGTGAGTATAGGTCGTTAGAGGTTAGATTTCGTAATCGTTTTCTAATTTGAACGTTTTCACTAAAAAAACCAGTGATGTTTGTGTTTATTTATAGAAAATATTATCTTTTATTATTTATAATTGAAAGTTACAAAAAAGATCTGTATGCGGTATGAAATTTAATATGCATAGTCTCTTAATGGCGATTTCGTATACTGAAGCATTAAATTTATTTAAATTTAATATACAAATGTATAAGAAATGTATATTGAAATTGCAAACATTTTTAACTGCGTGTTCGAGTGCTTTAGGAATATTTAATTTATTTTATAATTCACGTGTTCATAGAAAATTTGGTGGTACAGTTGCCCTGGTTTGTGTTACGTATAACTTCGAGAAAAAAACGTTCATTTGGTCACTTAACTGCAAAGAACAAATTTTAAATCGAATTCAAATTACGAACGAAAATTAAAAATATGTTGATAAGCCGCAGTATTACCTCAACTTCAAATTTTTCAGTAATGTAGTTTTCTTTGGGGACCCACTAGAGCAGTCAAAAATCATTTACCCTCAGAATTGAATATTGATTCTTATTCTTTGACGAAACCTGAACGGAATTGTTTGTGATATATCGTCGCGTTTAAATACTAGATTTAAAAAAGCTGACTCCTTCTCATGTTCAATTAGTAGACAACTTGATGGTCTTAGCTAGGCCCCGGAATATTAATCTATGTCGATCAAAATTAAAAAAAAATTTTTTGGGCATTCGAGAAAAACTAGGGGACGAGAGCAGAGAAATTGTAAAAAATCCATGACGTATAAATATGAGCCACATTAATGACATACACCTTTTTGTAACAATTATTTTATAAATTAATTTTTAAAATTGTTAAGAAAAAAATGGTGTTTTTTCTGGTGTACTTAGGTAATTATTACGAAATTATTATTGTTATATATTCACCGATATAATTAGCGAACACGGCTAAGGCGAGGAATAGAGTGCTGGCGATGATCTTCATTTTTTCTTAAAGAAAATGACTTAGAACAAAAAGGAATTTTCAACCAGATGTTTCCCTACATATAAAAGAGGGCTTTACGTATTCTACGCAGCCAATTTTTGTTTGTCGACTCCTCCTTTTTAACTTCTGCCCCTCTTCATTAAATAAAAAGTTCCCGTGTTATATGGATGGCTACTTGTCACTCTGTCACTCGCTTAGATATTTTCTTAAATTTAGTTATTTTGATTTTAATTTTTATTATTTGCGTCGTTCGTATCGCATCTTGCGGGGAAGCGTTGAAACACAATATTTACAAATCGCGGTCTCTATAGTACAAGCATAGATACGTGTCGTTTCATCGGCCTTCTGGATGTAGTAAATAGAGTGTCATATCAACTAATTACCTTCACAAATTAAACAAAGATTACAGAAAAACCAAATCTTTATTGGTGAAAGTCTATATCTTCCCAGGTTTCAATTATTGGACTAATTTTTTATTCGAGTTTGTGATGCTTCTAGCCGAATGAATATTATGTATTTTCTGTAAAGAAGGTTTTTTATAACATCAACGGCTAAATTTCAAATCCTTTTGACATTACTAATGTTCAGTGTAACTTTTACAGTTGATTGTCCCTGCAGAAACCCTGCGAACTTACATTTTGATTTAATGAACGCTTTTCTTGTTGCAAACGTTCAAACTTTTGGAAAAATTTAAGGTGTACGATTTTTGCGCTTAAACATGTCCCAATCATGGCAAAATAATAAAAAAATAAAAATTGTCTAGCTTTTTCTCTATTTTTTTCCAAAATACCGCTAAACCTTTCAAAAACAACAAACAAATTTCCAAAACTTTTTCTTCAAAATTTGACATTTGTTTTGAAGGCTTCCAAAACTTGAAAAAATTTTTAATCTTCACTAACGCGGGCATTAGAGTTACCGAAAGCGTACCACGTAAAGGTTACACGGTCGGATTTACGCTTCTGTGTATTTATGTGTGCGAATAGGAGTATGTGTATAGGAGTGTGTCTCTCTGTTTGTCTGATGTTTTTGACTATCAATTTTTAATTCAATTAAAATTAAAGTTGAGGACCCAAATAGCGTTTCGGCCCTGATTCATACCCGCTTAGGAGACAAATCTCTGCTCGATTTTCCATGTGAACTGATCACCTGAAAAAACAGTTTTTTTTAAAACTATCCGTTTTCATAATTGATATTTTTTTTGCGATTTCGTTTTGATTTTTCATCATGCCAAGGCGTCACTTGGTGGTACTCGTTGTGTAACGCAAATACCGGTGGTAGAGAAATTCATAATTTTTTTCAAGTTTTGGAATCCTTTAAAAAATTTTGAATTTCCATTGGGGGGTTAGTTAACTGTAAAAGGTATACATTAACATTATAGATAAAAAAGATTTTTATTAGCCAAGATCGTGGAAGAATCTTTTAAGAAATTTATTCAAGTTTTCCGAACTCTCCTTACATTTTGTTTTCTAAAATTGGTTGCTGTGATATGGGCGATCAAAGACAAAAGGGTACTTTTTAATTTAAAGTTCGATTCCTAAGTAAAAAATAATCCTATCGAGCTTCAGAAAACCAAATTAAGGCTGAATATCAAGCTATCAATGTCGTCGACTTGAGAAATATGTAAAAATTGCAAACTTGTTTTTTTATTATACGGACAACTGCGAGATTTCATAAGTAGCGTGTACTATCATAAAAGATTACACCTGCACCCGGGAAAATCACGGTAAAGTTTTAGCTTTAACCGCATCTCACGACCATGACATAGGTGGTTACAGTCCGGAATAACTTAAATATGATGATCCGGCAAAAATCTCGTGCACTTTGAGGACACTGAGCGAACTCAGGACGACTGCTTTTTATTTCGTTGACACGCAGGGATGCTTGTCAGGTTATTATCCAGAAATATCATAGTACTCATGGAAATGAAAATGTGTATACTATTTTTTGATATCTGAAAAAAATATTCCGGGCCAATTTGTCGCGAGGTCTCTAAATTAATATAGTATACTCATTTATAAAAAATCCTTAATAAAGCCTAACCATAGATGCTTTTAACTGGTGTTAAAAAGGTGTATGAATTAAGACGATCTGTGGTTCCTTCTTTATATATTTTTATCAAACGCTATAATTCGCCAACAAAATATTTAATAAAAAAAATTGATTTTGGATTTGTATCAATCATGCCGCCTCCTAAGATATTTAGTTAACCCCAAAAGGTTAAATGGTTGAAATTAGTTGAAGCCGTTTGATAAAACGAGGTGCCCAGCATAACCTAATGTTTCCCATATGGGTATCTCTGAAAGATTCGCGGGCTGTAGGTTTTAGTTGTTAGTCTGATATTTTTTTGTAATTGAATTAATGTTCTGGAAGATGGCGGTTTATAATCTCTACTTTAAAATTAACTGGAATTCTGCAATTGCGGCCTACTGGAACTTCCCGAATTTCATCTTTCGTCAATGCGGTAAGTTTTCCACTTCGCATGTTTATCTTCACCCGGCCTAGACCACTATGACGACCATAAGATGAATATATTCCAGCAATGACATCACTCATCTCCAGCATTGCAAAGACATCACCATTCGCTGTACATAAAACAATTTGTTCTTGGGTTGGCATATCTATATAGACATTCTTTCGAAAAAGTTTTCGAATTCGCTGATCTGCAGGAAAAGTGTATTTTCTTAGTTCGAATTGCCGGCGAGGATTAGCATAGCAAGTAATGCGAACAAATTCTAGTTGGTTGAGATCATATTGGCCTCCAACAGCCAAATCAATCTTGGTCGGTGGTGTCATTAAACCGACTCGAGGAGATCTAGACCTGGAACGAAGAGAAGACTCGGTAGGTGGAGGAGACCTGACAGGAGAAGTACACCTGACCGGAGAATAAGGTCTGTCTGGAAAAAGAGACCTGGTAGCAGAATAGTTTCTGTCTGATTGAGAAGAAGATGCAAAATTCTGAACTCTAGGAAAAGGATCGTCATCATTCAAACAGCTAAATTGTGTAGTCATATCTGCAAGAAGAAACAGATAATTAATTTTTTTGAAGGTAGTAGGTAATATTTTGGTGGGAATTTTAATACAAGCTAGGCCCATAATATGCAGAAAACATTATTCGTTAAGGGTTCTGCAAAAGTTTTATTATGGATTTTTATTTTCAGAATGTAACGTGCATTCATATAAACATGCAGCGAAAATTCTGAATAGACAAAAATTCCGGATTTCATTCGTAATTCTCCATTTTTCATTTGAAGTGTCAGTTGATTTTCGTGCGTTGAGATCAAGGAACGTTTATGAAAAATCGATATCTGGTCACATTCGTAATTGCGGCTATCCAACAATTAAATTTTTTCGCACATAAATCATAGGTTTAACAAATTTAAAAACCTCAAATGTTTTAGAAGTGCAAACGTCATTTTATAACATCAGCGAAACTAATAAGGTGCCAGTCACCCCATTTTAACTGTTTCCCCAATCAAAATTTAAAAAATTTAAATTAGATTAAAGTCCAAATCAAAAATCCTAATTAACGTCCAATAATCAAATTGATGCGAACTCCTTTTAAAAAAAAAGAATCCAACAACCAAATTCGGACCCTCACGAACAAACAAAAACATAAAAGCAAAAACTAAAGAAATCTTATTGTAATGTAAAAAAATTGAATAAATAAAAGTAATAATTTTCTGACAAATATAAAAAAGTGGAAAGTAAAATTTGAAAGCAGCCAACCACATCCCCTTCCTTCTTTATATTCTTTCGTGTACAAATCTTTCATCACTATTTGTGCTTAGATCGGAGAAATAACTAAACTGATGGGACTTCCAGACCTCTGTGTATAAAAAGATCCACTGAATTAAAAATAATTTGAGTCCATAATAAAAACCATCTATTTGATAAAATCTTTTTGACATAATCGGGTACGAATTTTTATATTATCCCATATACTTAAAATTGTCTGTTTTACTAATTCAAGGGCTGTACTCGGAAGCTTTGAAATCTTTGTGAATTTTTCTTAAACCATAACATCTTGCAAGAGCTGTGTCTTCAGCGTTGATATCAGTCCTTCTTATATCCTTCCCCAGAAGTCCTTTCTTTCGCCAATTGTCAAGCATTTCCAAAATGTATTTTTTTAATTTTCTTAGCGGATTTTTATGCAATTATTCAAAATTATCATGATCAGAAAGCAAATTATCCACATCCCCAACATAATCCGATTTTTTCATACATAGAGTAATACTTCTTCTAACAGCATTCATGTAAACTATATCAGGGTTGTTTCTAAGAAACTCCTTTGTCATTATGAAGCCTTTAGAAATTTCACGACCATTATTAATGATACGGAAACCATTTTCAACAACAAAGGTCTTTAATAAGTGTACAACTTGTTTCGAAATGTATGTTTAATTCAACATCTTTTACTATTTCCATAATTTGTTTTGCCTTACATTTTAACGTACAGTTACTGAAATCTTGACTTTATCTGAGAATATCTGTAACTGAATCAAGAATTTGAATATCTGTCAAATTTACAAACCAAGGATCTTTATGTCCTTCTTCAAAGCTCCTCTGTAAATTTAAATTTTGCCCTTGCACATTATTTTGCTGATGAATCAAATTACTAAGTTTGTTTTATTGTTTTACATCACTTTTTAAAAATCATTGATTGAGGAGAATCTGATGCTTTAAAAGATTAATTACTTCCTTTTGTTGTAAAGAAACTTCTAATTCACTTCTCATTCTGGAAATTCTTCACTTAAAAAAAATTAACGTGAGTTGAAACAACTTTGATGAACAAATTTTAGTAGTGAGAATTTGAAATTGTTTAAAGTATTTTCAAATTCTCTATTAACTGATATCTGAATAAAAAACATAATATTGTAGGAATGAGCTACATTCAAAATCAGCTAAATCAAAAGTTTAAAATCCAAATTAAAAGTTCTATTTATCGTCTAAAAATAAAATTGATACAAACTCCTGTTAAGAAAAAAACAAAAATCCAACGATAAAATTTGGACCACAACGAACAAACGAAAAAAAATACTATCGTAATCTGAAAAAAAAAATAAAAATAATAATTTTTGGACAAAAAGAAAAAAGAGAAAATAAAAATGCGATGACAGCCAACCAGATCCACTTCCTTCTTTTTTTCTTTCTTTCGTCTTTTTTATTTTTATCATAATCAAATTACAATATAATAAGATCTAAAATAAAAATAAATAAAACTGCATTACCAACGTTTGGTTACTCGCACAATACCCTCATCAAGACAACAAAAATTTAATACATGAAAATTGACAGCACCTACGAACAGGTGCTATTTCTTTGATACCTGAGAATCGAATGAAGGTTAGCAGGCCAATCTGTTGTAAACGCAGTATAAATATCACTTGAGATTTCTTAAATACTTTGTAATTACACTGACAATTTTCTTCATTTCAAACAAAAATGGTCATTTTCCTGCCAGCTATGAAATTGCTGAATCGAAAAAAATGAAGGTTTTTGAATAGATATTATTTGGTTCTTAGAAAATGATGGACGTTGGACAAATTCCTACTCTTACTTTGAATCAATATACATTTTGGTTCTGAAAGTCGCCTAAATTCTTTACTAAAAAGTTTTTCAAAAAAATTTCCTTAAACCATTCCACATGAGTTTATATGTGTATATAAAATTTTCTAGTCCTAGAGATTATAAATAGCTAGTTCAAAATTTTTCATATAAAACTTGTTTAATAATCAACGCTTCTGTTATCAAATTTCATTTGGAATAACGTTACCTTGGTGATTTGCATTTTCAGTGCTCTTTCCAAAGTTTGCCAGTAAGTCCCTTGTGCTTGGGCGCGTACCTGAAGTTTCTGTGAAAAGAAAAAAAAATACATACACATTCGTAATATAATAATTTTCAACAAACTAGTAAAATTCTGAAATGAAAAGGATCAATCATTCAAAAAAAAATCAATTAGAAAAATATTAATCCAAAGAAATTGTCTTGCACCAAAACGGAATTAAATTTTCCAGAAGATATATGAGTTTATAAATAAAGACATTAACGCTTAACTGCAAATACTATTCTGTTACAAAGTAGTTGCTTTTCTCGCATTTTCAAATAAATTGTTGAATTTACAATCAAAATTAAAATTGAAATTGCTTTTCCACGGTTTTCTCATAAATAACCATTAATTGGTCCTTTAGGCATACATAATCGCCTGTTGACTAATTTTCGATTGTTTCAACAATCTTTATTTGTTTTAGCGTCTTTTCAGGTAAGTCAACAAATAAACGTATTTCAATAATTTTGTAATGGTGTATAATTAATTATGCTGCAATAAGATAAAATGCGATGATTAAACGAACTTACCTGTAAGTGAAGTTTCTATCATAATTACATGAAGCGCCTCTTTCAAAGAGATTATCACAGGTAGTTGCCCTGTCGGTGTACCGATAGCGCCACACTTTAAAGGTGAGAGAAGTTTGAAGCTAGTCCTTGCCTTAAGTCTCCTCTCATATGAACGCTCATTTTTTTAAAGTCTTGTAATGTAATACTAAAAATATTGGTACCAATACCAGTGTCCGTTAATACTCGTTTAATCCAACGACTAAGAATTTGCGTAGAGACAGGACCGTATTGTTTAAATATGTCATCAACACTGAAGAAGGACATATGCGAGTATCTTCGGGGATAAAGGGGATAACAGGAGTAGGATGTAGTTTATTAAGATCCGACGTTTTAATTCGGTCGGATATTTTTATCTCGATTCCACCGTCAACGCTCTGAATGTTTCGAATATCTATCGATGCCAATGTTTTAATACGATGTCCTGTTACTAAAGCTAACAAAATCGATAATTTAAAAGAGAGCTTATCTAAACTTAATTCCACAATAGGCCACCACTGTCCAATATGATCTAACACCACTTTTGGATCCCAGGTTGTATCACACTTTGGCCTTGAAAGTCTCAGTTTTGATACACCCATAAAGAACCTTTTAACATGAGGGTCTTCTGCTAGATCTTCGCCATGAATTGAGGTAATCGCTGATCGAAAACTATTCAAAGATCCATAAGACATTTTATTATCAAATTCTTGCGTGAGGATTTTCAAAATTGCTGAAATTGAACTCTGAAATGGACTAATCTTCTCTGTTTCATAAACCTTTCACCACTTTTTTAATACACAATCGTATAGTTTCTTTGTCGAATTAGTTAGGGATAAAAGCATAACTTTCGCAGTCTTCCCATCATATAGTAAATTTGAATCCAACTCTTTTTCGCTAACTCATTTAAACGGGGATATTGCACACCTCCTTTTTTATTGATATAGTCTATGACAGTGGTTTTATCTATCCTCAAAAAAATGTCACAACTTCTCTGATCATTCGCGAAATATTTGAGACCCATTAACGCTACGTCTTGTTCTAGACAATTAATATGAAGAGCTTTTTCGGTGACTTTCCAAAACCAATGAGCACGTTTCCCCTTACGAAAAGCTTACCAACCAGAAATAGAAGAATCTGTGAAAATGTCAATACAAGGATTGAAAAAATTAATGGAATTAACTGCAACATTAATATTTACATTCCACCGTTCAAGATCACTTTTTGAAATGCCCCTTGAAGACATATTTGCCTCGAAATTATCATTATTTCTCTGAAGTGCTAAAAATCTCTCGTATTCAAAATCCCTTAAGTGAACATGTCTATTATTAAGGGTTAAACAACATGATCTTAACGTACTAATAAATGACGCAAAGTCTAGAATTTTACATTCTTTTGATTCTTTAATTACTCTAATCTGATTAACTACTCTTCACTTTTTCCCTTCTGGAAGTTCCGTCATCATATTTTCAGAATCCTAAACGAAACCCAAATACTTACACAGTAAAGTTGGTGTAAGTTTACTTTTTTGCATTGATTTTAAACCCTACATTCTTTAAAACCGAGCATGTTTTCTGTATATTGCGCTGACAATCTGGCACGGAATCTCCCAAAGATAGTGTATCATCGAGATAAATCACGGAACTATGCCCTAATGACCTTAGATAAGACACAACTGGCTTCATAATTTTCGTAAACGTAAAAGGCGCTGTGCTTGAACCAAAAGGTAGAATATCATATTTATAAAGAATGCTCAAAACGTTTATTCTCAAAAATTTTCTATCAGTTTCGGCCACAGGAATTAAATGATAAGCATCTTTCAAATCAAGTGTCGCAATATAAGAACCAGGACTTATTATTTGACGCACCATCTTTTCGTCTTCTAGTTTAAAATATTCAGTAAGAATAAACTTATTTATCAGTTTAAGATTTAAAATTAAATTTAAGACCTATCTGATTTTGGAGTTATAAAAACGTTTGAAAGAAATTATCCCTTACAAGATTCGATTTTTTGAATAGCCCCTATTATTAGCAATTCGCAAATTCTTTAACGTATTATTTCGATCTCCTGTTGAGAATATTGAATTTCACTAGGAGCGGCAGATTGAAAAACTTCAGGCGAAAAATGAATTGGTAGCCACTGATCCGACTCAGTACGTTCTTATTAAGGGATGAATTCTCCCAAAAATTAAGGAAGTTCTTTAAGCAATCTGCATAACTCTCCGAATCTACCGGTGCCCCCTCGATAAGGTGGCTTCTAGTTGCGCATTGAATATCTCAGCCCTTCCGGCGTCAGATTTGTCTGTCGTTTGGTTACCTGTCGATGTAGCGGGCCTCTGAAGTTTGTTGCTAAATCACCTGCTATCAGTTGTTTCTTGGACTTAAGAACACCACTTGAATCGGACAACGCCTTAGCAGCCTTGAGCTTATCGTCCAAATTGACACCAAACAACCATTCATCTACATCTGTGAGACTGAGAGTGTCTCGCAAAGCTGCACCAATGTTCTTTAAAATCAAATTTCGGCAAATAAAAGATTCCTCAAATTGTAGATCTGAGAACATCCTCAACAAGCCACTCACGATCCCTATATCTCAAGTTATTTCTCGTTTTCTAAACCGAGAGCAAGCGATGCTAAACTTATGAAACCTCTAAGGCAAGCCGTATTTCTTGCTTGGGTATCCCTTATTCGTAAATCCCTTTTTAAAGCTGCACGATATGCCCCTTGCAAAGCTGCTCTAACTTCCATATTCAACTTGGGAGGAAACAAAACAAGACAGTTCTTCGGAGGAGGAAATTTTTTATTCAAGGTTCTTCCTTGTCTGCAGGCAAACCCTTTTTAATAATCTCTCGAATTTTTATGACTAAATCCGCCTGAGCTTTTGGAGCAAAAGCTTCGCCTGGAGCTCTTATTCGCCCAATCGCCTCTAATTCCTTTGCAGAGAGCCCATCCTTTGGTGCTGACGCCTTATTTGTTAGAGACTGAATATCGTCCTGTGAATTCTCTACCTTGTCTTCCGCTTTTTCTGCATCTTTATTTTTATTAGCTGCACCATTATCATCATCCGCTGCAACTGTCGCATCTATAGAAGCTGGGACTGACACATTAACAGGCTGCTACGCTGCTACCCTGACTTTCACCAATATTTTCATTCGAAGCAGTCGATTCATGCTCTGGACCCCTAGCAGCGAACTTTGTCAAATGACTCCTACTACGTCCTGAACTTCTTTCATAATGTCGATCGTCTCTATAAAATCTTGCAATGATGTCTCTACGATTATGTTGATAATAATCCTTGCGAGGACTATAATCTCTCGAAGAACTAGGACGTGGTGATAACCTTCTTGAAGGAAGAGTGTCATAAACTCCTGTGGACCGTCTGAACACGATTAAAAAACCGAAACAACCGAGCTAGGCAAGAAAATAAAACACTTGTAAAGCCTGACCAGGTGACCACCGATATTCTTATTTTTGCCATCGCAACTACGCAATTAATCTAAGTTATTTGGTACTTACTTCTCCTTTCCCAATTCCACTCATCCAGTCGTCGATCCTCCACTTTTTTTAAACGTCGTATTTTCTTTTATATCCAAAACTCCTCCTCCTCATTTGAGGAACTTGAACGACTTCGGTATTTCCTTTTATACATTTTTATTTGACTTCAAAAAAACACGCGTGACACCTTTGTTACATAAAACAAAGGAACGCATATTCATATGAGAGGAGACTTGAGGCAAGCACCCGCTTCAAACTTTTCTCACCTTCGAAGTGTGGCGCTATCAGTACATTGACAGGGATACTACATGTTAAAATCTCGGAAGAAGAGGCGCGAAATACGTACATACTTAAACGTGAAAACCTAAATTATGTGATAAATGGTTCATTCGTTAAGTATTGAACCAATAAACAAAACGATTTGAAGAATTTTGTTTGAAAAATTAATAAGCCTACTTTTTGGGCATCCCCCTTATATTTCCTAAGAAAGAAGACTGATAGAAGAATGATACTTGTTTTTCCAATTTCCAAATTGATAAAACTCCTCAGACTAATGCTTGATTTTCTTGTCTAAGGAATTATCAGTTAAATCGAGAAATGGATTAAATGAATGATGAAACTTTTCATGCTATGTTCATCGAGATAAATTCTGATCCTAAGCTTATAAAGAAGCAATTAATACTAAAGACAATGAGGCGTTATAGATTAAAATATTTATGAATTATGAGAAAAAGGGTGTACAAAATTGAACGTTCTTTCAAAAGATTTTAAATTCTTGCAAAGGACCCAACGTCGAAAATTTCATTGTCAACAAAAACAAGTAGGTAAACCTTTTTTGTAGCACTTTATTCATAGTGATTTTATTTGAATTATCCTGTTTTTCTTATGTTTAATCGAATTAAAAAGTTTTCCTGACCTTGTATTTTTTTCAATTAATACAAGAATAATAAGACTTCTATCAAATGAGAGTTGAAAGTGTAAATTTTCTATTTTCCTAATTCCGTTACGACACCTGTCATAAGTCATCCCGCTCGAAAGCAGCGAATTGCTCCAACGCCAAACCCGTTGGCCGATGTACGTTGTGCAGAAAAAATTTATTTTTCACTCTCTCAAGGTAAAATACAATTTTTTCTTCAGTCAAACAAAGCTGAAGATTTATTCTACATGTGTGTATTATGTTTGCCCAGGCTTTCATGGGAAACATATAATACTTTCGAATTATTTGTAAGATTGTAATGAAAAATGCGTTTTTTAAAAGCAAATTTCACCTTTTTGTCTGGTTCATTTAAAACAGAGGAGAATTATGTACAATCCATCCAAATTTTAGTGCGTTATGATTAAACGAATTTGACTTACGCTTTTTGAAAGAAAATAGTGTCTTAGTCTACACGTAACAGAATAACAGAACAAAAGAAGAATATTAAAAATCTCTTAAAACTTTTTTTGTATGCAAATTTGAAAGGAAATCTGGTGAAAATTTAATATCCGTATGAGTAAAGTCATTTGCAGATACCGCATACTAATTTTAATACACCATCATTTTCTAAAATTAATACACATGTACATTACGGTCTGCAAAACAGAGTGCGTGAAAACAACAAGTCCTTTGATGCCTCAAAATCTTTTTGAAGATTGAAAATTAAGGTGATAACCTTAGTTCGCTGACTTAATTCGCTGAAATTTTTTTCTAGAATTCACGGTGAATGTTAGAATTTTAATATGAGTACAGGTGCTTGGAGGTTAGATTTCGTAATCGTTTTCTAATTTGAACTTTATCACTAAAAAACCAGTGATATTTGAGTTTATTTATGAAAAATGTTATCTTTTATTATTTATAATTGAAAATTAGTGGCAAAATTATTTTTAATTTGTTTATTGGGTAAATATTTGTTTTTTTTATAATAAATTATCGATATGCAGTAAATGAAATTCAATATGCATAGTCTCTTAATGGCGATTTCGTATACTGAAGCATTAAATTTATTTAAATTTAATATACAAATGTATAATAAATGTATATTGAAATGGCAAAAATTTTTAACTGTGTGTTCGAGTACTTCATGAATATTTAATTTATTTTATAATTCAGGTGTTCATAAAAAATTTTGTGGTTCAGTCGTCCTGGCTTGAGTTACGTATAAATTCGAGAAAAAAACGTTCATTTTGCCACTTAGCTGCAAAGAACAAATTTTTAATCGAATTCAAATTACGAACGACAATTAAAAATATGTTGATAAGCCGCAGTATTACCTCAACGTCAAATTTTTCACTAATGTGGTTTTCTTTGGGGACCCATTAGAGCAGTCAAAAATCATTTACCCTCAAAATTGATTATTGATTCTTATTCTCTGATAAAATCTGAACGGAATTGTTTGTGATATATCGTTGCGTTTAGATACTATATTTAAAAAAGCTGAATCTTTCTAAGGTTCAATTAATAGACAACTTGATGATTTCAGCTAGGCCCCGAAATATTAACCTATGTCGATCAAGGTTAAAAAAAAATTTTGTGGGCACTCGAGAAAAACTAGGGGACGTGAGCAGAGAAATTGTAACATAATCCTTGACATATAAATATGAGCTACACTAATGACATACACCTTTTTATAATAATAATTTTATAAATTAATTTGAAAAATTGTTAAGAAAAAAACGGTGTTTTTTCTGGTGCACTTAGATGATTAATACGAAATTATTATTGATATATATTCACCAATATAATTAGCCAACACGGCTAAGGCGAGGAATAGAGTGCTGGCGATGATCCTCATTTTTTCAGAGAGATAATGGCAATAAATCACAGGGGATTATTCTGATTTATAAAGAAAAGGAATTTTTAACCAGATGTTTCCTTACATATAAAAGAGGACTTTACGTATTCTACGTTGCCAATTTTTGCTTATCGACTCCTCCTTTTTAATTTTGGCCCCCCTTCATTAAACAAAAAGTTCCCGTGTTATATTGATGGCTACTTGTCACTCTGTCACTTGCTTAAATATTTTCTTAAATTTTGTTATTTTAATTTTAATTTTTATTATTTGCGTCGTTCGTATCGCATCTTGCGGGGAAGCGTTGAAACACAATATTTACAAATCGCGGTCTCTATAGTACAAACATAGATACGTGTCGTTTCGTCAGCCTTCCCGATAAAGTAAATAGAGTGGAATATCAACATATTACGTTCACAAATTAAACAAAGATTACAGAAAAACAAATCTTTATTGGCACAAGTCTATATCTTCCCAGGTTTCAATTATTAGACGTATCTGTATGATGGATTCATGGGATTACAGTTTGACATTGTGATGATTCATAATAATACGAGAAAAAAGAATGTTTGAAGGGTAAAACCCTACGGTTTCTTATGATAGTTTATTAATCATAAAACCTTACGTAGAAAAAAAGTAATAATAATTTAATATTATCAACACTTTGAGCAAACTCAAGTAGAAATTCCATCTCTTTAAGCAAAATAATGCATATAAAAAATAACTTTTCAACGAAATATGTCTTCTACCCCGGTGTCTATTCCGGGGAGGGGGGGGGTAGACTTGTGGAGGTGGGGTAGGAGTACAGTGCGTGGGGAATGTTTAGCGACGCGGAACGGCACGTGGAGTGACTTCGGTTGAGTCGGGCAGTCGGCGCGCAGCAAGCCAACGATCGAGCGCCTGCATGCCCCTGGGCGGGTTCGCCTGACTGGTAGGTGGCGGAAGGTGTACCCGTTTGATGTCACGCGACATCAATTTTCGCCACGCAGTCAACCCGTCCATAAAGGGGAAGGGGAACAATATTTGGTCGCCGAGTGCGGCTGTGGTTTTGTTATGTGTTGGGGGGTGAGGGGAAGGATCGAGGGAGGGGGGTAAGGATAGGAAGATCCTAGGTTGGCGTCGATCCTCCACTTTTTTTAAACGTCGTATTTTCTTTTATATCCAAAACTCCTCCTCCTCATTTGAGGAACTTGAACGACTTCGGTATTTCCTTTTATACATTTTTATTTGACTTCAAAAAAACACGCGTGACACCTTTGTTACATAAAACAAAGGAACGCATATTCATATGAGAGGAGACTTGAGGCAAGCACCCGCTTCAAACTTTTCTCACCTTCGAAGTGTGGTGCTATCAGTACATTGAGCTTGCGCTCATCCTCTAGAACTGGAGGTTACGTCACGCGACAGGTCGGAAGAATCGACCCTCGCAGTAGTGGCGGCCTCTGGTACGGTTGGCGATAGGGAACCGGCGTCGTCCGCGCTCGGTGTCTCGCGGGATATCAGCCGGAACGTTATAAATTCCGCCGGCGGAGGTAGATGCGTCGAAGGAGCTACGTCCAATGCTCTCGGTCGTGGAGGTGAGTCTAAACAATCGATGATCCGTGGCTGGCCCGATCCCACGGTGTCACCCGACACGACGTTGCACGGAGGGAAGGTATACCGTGGTTGAGCGGCGAAAGCGGGTAATGGGAGGTACAGATTCCGGCCGCGGAACGGGCGGCGTACGCGGGGGTCGCGGGTCCCGTTGATGCCTCGACGAATGCCCACCAGATTTGTCCACCCTGGAATGTGTGGGTGAGATTCGTCCGGTGAATAAGTTGGCACGTTCGCGGGATGCGGCCAATGCACGTACTCGTTGGCGGGCGGGGGTGCGGCTAT
>NC_046660.1:56570939-56593263 GCF_010883055.1 Belonocnema kinseyi
TTCACTTGGAATTGCCTCTCGGAAAATTTCAAGTGGAGGCGTGTGAACAAATTGCTGGACTCTTGAGGTTCTCATTTTTGTCGTTCTGACATACATCAAATAGTTTAACTTTCAAAGAAGTGAATTAATTATCTTGGAATTATATTTAACGTCAAATTAATTTATTCCGTGAATATATCTAAAGATAATAATTACTTTAAATAATTTTTTCATAATTACAATTTCTTTGATATATTAAAAAAGTGCGCATGAAGAGACCGATCATAGAGTGCCATACAAAATGCACCATGCTTTTTATATACCAATAGAAAAAATTAAAGGGTCAAAAAAATTTCCGAATTTTTAGTGATTTTTCAGAATGCTGTATCTCAGTAAAAATGGTCATATCAAGGTCTTAAAAAAAGAATTTTGAAGCTGTAAGTTTCTAGTATTGAGATCGTTTGGCTTCTTTATTCAGCTTCAATTCGACTTTCTTTAAACCTTAGTAAGACCATTTGTGGCTTTTCAGAACATCAACGGATAAATTTCCAATCCTTTTCATATTTCTAATATGGAGTGTGACTTTTATAGTTAAATGGCCCTGCAAAAACCCTGCGAAGTTACATTTTGATTTAATAAACGCTTTCCTTGTTGCAAACAGTCAAACTTTTGAAAAAATTTAAGTGGTACGATTTTGCGCTTAAACATGTCCTAATCATCGCTAAAATAACAAAAAATATAAAAATTTTCTAGCTTTTTCCCTATATTTTTTTGCAAATACCGGTAAAACTAACAACAACAACAAATAAATTTCCAAAAAAAATTTTTTTTCTAATTTTGACATTTTTTAAAAAGGTTCCAAAAATTGAAAAAATTCTGATCTTCACTGTCGCTTGCATTAGAGTTACCCAAAGCGTACCACGTGGAGGATCTCTGCTCGAGTTTTCGTGCGAACTGATCACCTGAAAAAACAGTTTTTTTTAAACTACCCGTTTTCATCATTGATATTTTTTTTTGTGATTTCGTTTTGATTTTTCATCATGCCAAGGCATCACTTGGCAGATCCGGATTTTGCTCGTTTAGTGACTCTTGCTGAAGAGGGATACACACTCATCCACTTTCACACACACACACACACGCACTCACCTACGCAGAGAAGCGTAAATCCGACCATAAACCTACACATGGTACTCTTTGTGTAACGCAAATGCCGGCGGTAGAGAAAATCGTAATTTTTTCATGTCTTGGAAGCTTCTAAGAAAATTTCAAATTTAAAAAAAAAATTATTTCAAAAGTTTTTGTTATGGTGAAATTCAGCGGTATTTGCGAAAAAATAGAGAAAAAGTTCGAATCAAAAAAAATATTTTAGCAATTATTAGGACATGTTTAAACGCAAAAAACGTGACCCCTTAATTTTTTTCAAAGTTTGACTGTTTGCAACAAGAAAAGGGTTCATTAGATCGAAATGTAACTTTGCAGGGTTTTTGGGAGGTTATTTATCTGTAAAATACATACTTACCATTAGTTATTTCACGAAGATTTGAAATTTAGCAGATGATTTTTTGAAAAACCATAAATCACACTTTTTTCTTTTTTTCAAATTTATCTCATAAATAAAAAAGATTTTTTTTTAGCCAAGATCGTGGAAGAAACTTAAAAAAAAAACTTATTCTATTTTTCCGAACTCTCCTTACATTTTATATTCTACAATTGGTTGCTGTGATATCGGCGATCAAAGACAAAAGGGTACTTTTTTATTCAAAGTTCGATTTCTCAGTAAAAAATGTTCGTACTGAGGTTCAGAAAACTAAATTGAAGTGAAATGTCAAGCTATCAATCTCGTCGACTTGAAAAATATGTAAAAAAAATGCAAACTTGTTTTCTCACACTACTTGTTATAATTGTGCGGAACATGTAGCTCCGAATTTTGTTTCCCGAAAGATTTAAAAACTAGAAACCTAAAGCTTGATATTCGAAAATTTTTGTTAAACCTTTCACTTTTTCATTGGTGTAGTAAATATCTAAATATATCACGACACGCAGTCTTAAAGGACAGGGAATATAAATTTATTTTTAAATACCAAAATCATCTAAGAAAATTCGTGGTGCTAAGCGCACTAAAATCAAAAAGCTTTAGCTGAAGTATGTGAGAATTTAATTGATATATTTTGCTCCTTTCGTGCACCAGCTATACTCGAAACCGATAATGGGTGAGAATTCGTCAATAGCATAATCGTTGACACCTAACACTCGAAAAATCAGGGAATTATAGAAAACAGATCTCTTTCTATCCATTACTTCTTCTTTGTTTTCTTTTTTACATCGTAGAGCCGATTGGCTGGCTCCAAGAGCGCCACTAATTCAGAAAAAATTATAATTTCAATTTAATTTTAACAAGAAATATTATAGTAAATAATTAATTTTAAGCCATAGTGCATTATTATCATTAAAATAAATTGATAATTACTACTCTCGTTCATACGCATTGCTCCAATAACTTCACGATACTACTTAGCGATATATATTCGAGATAGTGTGCAGAATTTCTGAAAATAAAACGAAGAATCCTACGACCAGATTTGGAAAACCACTATAAAATATTCCGATTGCAATCATTTCATTATAAGACGATAAATAGGATTTCAAATCTGATATAAACAGAAATAATCCGATCAAATTGATCGGCTTTAGTTGGCATCAAGGGCCTCTTTGCTGCTCAACATGAGCTCGCCATCGTGCTTGTGCGCGTGTTCCTGTCGCTTCGAGTGAAATGTCAGAATGTTGTGATGCAGTGATAGAGATAGGCCGGTAGGGCACATCGCATGAGTGAGCACCACATCTCAGTTGTGATCTTATAGTTTATAGGCAGCAAATCTGACCTCCTAAGAAAGTCATATTTATAAATCATCATTTATTCCAAGCTCCACAAGGAATGTCTAGAAATTACTCCAACTATTTACAAATGTTGTAGAAATATTTTCAAAAGTGTCATGCAAAGTTTAAAAACAAAAAAATTTCTCGTCGCATTTGGACATTCAACTAACCCATGATAGCCTCGTGTGCGAAAATATTATGTGAAAAAGTATCTTCTCTATAAAACTGCTGAATGATTTTATCATGGCCCTAGAACACACGAATATCATATATTAGAAAACTTGTAGTAATTAAGATAAGTTTTGTTCAACAATATGAGTATCAAAAGAAATTGTGGCCCAACAATAGAGTGAGCTATCCCATTTTTCAGAAGAGATTAAGATTTAAGACAGTTGTCTATATTAATGATATTTCTCAAAATACGAAAGACTTCTTCACAAATGCACATAATTTGTTCGTTATTTGGCTATACCTATAACATAGTAATATAGAGCGGTTTGCGTTTCTCATAAATTCTAATCGAGTGCGAAGATTCAAATGCGTGGTGAGGATGTGTTTATTAAAGACGAAGGGGCTTTAACAGAAGAGAATTTACAATCAAAAAATTACATTTGCCGATGTTTTGACCTTTAATTTGAAAATTTATGTTCACAGATCTGAGGGAAGTAAGAATATGGAGCACCTAGTATGAGTTAAATGCAATGTTGAGCGCGAAGAGCGACATCTAAGAAACGCCTGCCCTAGGCGCGCAAAAATTGGAGAGTATGTTTTTATTACTTTTGCTTCTACCATGATATTGTCAAAATTTCGGAGTTTATTCTCCATCATACAGACAACTATGAATTTTTAAAATAAATTATTTATTTACTTTTAGCTTACAATTAATGAATGCTTTAAACAATGTTCAGTCTACCTGACAGAAAATCCGATTTTACAAGAGAGACAAAAGGATAGAAAGTTTGAAGTCAAACAAAAATATTATGAGATTTTGAAAAAATGTACTTTTAATGTATTTGAAGTCATTGTGTTCCGAGAAATTAAATTTATGCTAGGATTGATATTTTTTCATGCCTATTCTACTGAAAAAATTCGACCTAAAATAAAAATTGTTTTTTAAGACCCGTACTCGACAAAAAACGGATTTCGTTTGTTTGAAAAATGTAGTTTTTCTTTGTTGATATCGCGAATTGTAGAGAGATTTACATTTTTTAAATTTTTTTAGTTCAATAGGTGCTCAAATATGTACTGGCAAATTTGCAATTATGCTATTTGTACAACTGGTTTCTAAATTTTATTTTTTCTTGCCAATTTTTAAACATTTGACTAATGAAGAAAATAATTGAGATAATGTATGCCTGCTTTTTGGAAAAACGGTCGCAACTGTTCTGTTTTAAAAAATCGCGAGCATAACTGATGTTCATAACTGATTCATGAACATTATTTTTTAAGTCGACTTAAAATTAAATTTATTATTAAATTGCGAAAATATCAATTGCTGACATTTTTCGAGCTGGAAAAGGTATAGGGAGAGACTAAAAATCCACCTTGCCCTTTCCAGATCAAAAACTGATTATTTATTTATAATACCCAATTATCTACACACTTAAAATTTATTATAAGAATAAATTTTAATGAAGATGTTGTAATTAAAATAATAATTATAGCAGTATTAAATTTTTACTATGCTCGTTATTTTAATTAATCGACTGTTTAATATTATAATAAATCAAAAATTAGTCAAATTCTTTCATATTATTCAAATATATTAATATTCAACATTATAAAAATCTTTAGTATAGTACATGTAAGAAGAACAGTCCTTGAAATTGCTGAAAATACTAAATATATTTAACTTTTTAGGTTAGAAATAGGGTAGTGTATGACAGGACTTTCCCCTCCTCGTTTTTAGTACGAAGAAATAACATTTAGAAAAATTTATAAAAAATTTTAATGAACTATCGGAATCAAATTTACATACAATGTGCCAATTCAATTTGTATCAGGGAAATTTGTTTTTTTCTCATTCCGATTCTTGGAAATTGTAACTTGGGTTTCAAAAAGAGAAGAAAATATATTCATCTTTTAATTTCAGATGATTGAAATAGTGAACCTTAAAAATTGGAATGGTTATACTTGATTTAAACCGGTTAGTAAAATGTAGTGCCGTGCAGAACCTAATGTTTCCCATATAGGTTTCTTTCAAGAGGATCTGACAGGGTGTTGAAATTTTTTTTGCAAAATGATGGTATTGATTTATAAAACTGACAAGTATACGATGACATCCAAACAAAGCCCCGAAGGATGTAGGTTCCATATTCTAGTCTTATATTTTTGTCTAATTAAAATAATGTTGTGTAGCATCAGGGCTTATAACCTCTATTTTAAAATGAAGTAAGATTTTAAAATTGCGGCCTACTGGAACATCCCGAATTTCATATTTTGTCAATGGGGTACATTTTTTATTATGCATATTTATTTTCACGCGCCCTAGACCACTGCTGCGACCATGATGTGAATATATTCCAACAAAAATTTCACTCGTCTCCAATATTGCAAAGACATCACCGTCGGCTGTTGATAACACAATTTGTTCTTGGGCAGGAATGTGAACATAGACATTCGTCCGGAAAAGCTTTCGAAGTGGCTTATCTGCAGGAAAAGTGTATCTTCGAAGTTCGAATCGCCGGTGGTGATTAGCATAGGAAATAAGGCGAATAAATTCTAGTTGGCTGAGCTCATATTGGCGTCCGGAAGCTAAAATAATCTTGGTAGGTGCAGTCCTTAAAACAGCTGGTGGAGATCTAGACCTGACACGAAGAGAACGCGCGGTAGGAGAAGGAGACATGGCAGGAAAACTAGACCTGGCAGGAGAAGTAGCACTGGCCGGATAATGAGGTATTGCTTGAGAAAGAGACCTATCAGCAGAAAAGTTTCTGTGCGATGAAGAAGAAGGTTCGCAATGAGAAACACCAAGAACAAGCTCGTCATTAGGCAAACAGCTGTACTGCGTACTCACATCTGCAAGAAGAAACAGAGGATTAAGTTTTTCAAGTAGTAGCTGATATTGCACTAGTCAAGGTAATAAAAGCTAGACCTAACAGACTCCGGATATCTTATTCGTAACGGAATCTGCAATATTTAATTTTTTATTTGAAAATCGTAGCGCGCATTTATATAAAAATTCAGCGGAAATTCCAAACAACAGAAAAAATTTCGGAATCCATCCATGATTCTCTATTTTTCGTCCGACTTATTGCTTGATTTTGATCAGTTGAGGTCCAAAATATTTGCATACTGAGACAACTTCCATTTGAATAAATAATAAAAATGAATCAAAGTTTAGTGTAGTTGTGTATTAAAACTCGGAAAAGTGTTGAATTATACGAGTTATTTATACTAAAGTCCTGGAATTTGACATTTTCTTAATAGTCTTTGATGAGCTCTAGTATGAAAATTAATATTTTGAATACGAAATGTTATGAATCTGTATTTACAAGATTAATCATATTAAAAAGTGATATGGTGCTAATTAGTTTGTTTAAAAATAGTTTTAATAAGCAAGAAAATGAACATTATAATCTGTAAAACTTATTTAAGAAATTAATATTATAATTATGAATATGACTGGAACCTGCGACCTGTTATATAAATTATAACTTAAGTTTCGATTTGTCGTATGGCGCTTTTTCATTATGTAAAAATAAAAATTGCTTATTAATTTTCTTTGAAATCGTGAAAGCTTTTTGTTATTCACTGGCAGTCCGTTTTTATCAAGAAAAAAGTTCCTGGTCAAGACCCGAGCAAAGATATTAATTGGTGTTTCGAAAAATAGTTTATGCTGAACAAAAGTTAATACAATGTCTTTTGTTATCCATATCGAAGCAGGAATATTCTATACTCCACGTCGCAGAACCTCTCGAAGAATAGATTTGTTTTCTTAGACTAAATCACAAAAGACTTATTTTTCCCATTTATGAGAAAATTATTTATTTTCGAGACATTTGAATCATTTAAATTTTGAATATTGTTTACAAAAAAGCAAAAAAATTTCTTTTAAGATTTGTAGTTTCTAAATCAAACTGAACGAAAATTAATAAATTAAATGAAATAGAATCATTAATTCTTTAATTAATAATTAAAAATATTCAATTTTGTTTATTGGAAATTATTGATAAATTAAATTAAATTAGACTACATTTGAACAGAATTTCAAATTGAATCATTTGGACGCTTACATTTTTTGAACGGTTGTCAACTTTATAATACTTAATGTACAATTCCATTTAAAAATAATAATTTATAATTACATTTAATTGCTGACGTAGTGAGAACTCCATGTTAACATTTTTCAAATTGAACATTCATGCTTAGAAAACTGTACTTGAAAATTGAAAATTTTTAATAGAAGATTTTAGAACTACGAATTTTAAACTAAGAATATCAGAATTTAAGAAGTTGAAAATTCAACCTAAAATTTAAAACAAGCTTGAATGTTACTTATTTTAAATTTTTCCCTAATTTCTTATAAAATAATAATGATAGAACGATCATTTAATATACTACATGCAAACAGGCCTACATATTTTTGTTGTTGTAGAATCATTTGAGATTTCCTAAATGTTTTATACCAAAACTGAAACTTTTAGAATCTTAAGGGTAGCATGCCATAAGGGCCCAGCCCATATGTTCATGATTTGGAAGATGATTAAAAATCCGATTTTTAATTTTTGAAAAAACCGATGATTTTTCTGCTAACTACTTAATTGCTAACTCAACAAAATGAAGGTTTGTCAAAAGATTTTATGAGCTTCCGAGAAAATGGTGGATGGTGAAAAAATTTTCGCTTTTGCTTTAAACCAATGTACTTTTTCGTTATAAATGTCTCATAAATTCGGTCTTAATCGATTTTTTAAGAAATTTTCTTGAAAAACTTTCGCATGAGGTGCTTCTGTTATCAAGTTTCGTTTGTACTACTTTTACCTTGATGATTCACACTTTCGTTTTTCTTTCCAAAATTGACCAGAAAGTCCTGAGTTCTGGGCGGCATACCTGACGTAATTTCTATGAAAAAACAAAAAACGTTTACGAATTTTGTATATATTTTTAACAAAAGGGACATTCTTTAAACTAAAAGACAAATTTTTGATAGAATACATGCGTTTAGAATAAACTGGTAGAATTCTAAACTAAAAACGGTTAATTATTCAAAAGAAAAAAAAAAGTCAATTTATCATCTACAGAAATTTTATTGAACCAAAAAAGAAACGGGTTTTTCACGAAATAAATAAATTTGCAAACTAAATTTGTTCTTTAATAAGTTAGTTCTACTTACCACTCAATAGTTGCATTTTTAAACTTTCTTGGCATGTTGTTAAATTTTTAATCAGAAAGTTAATTTCTAACCAAATTAAAAACCTTTTTTAGTTTAAAATTCAACTACTTTGGGTATAGTTAATGTTAAAGTTTTTTAGTGATTTAACCTTCCAAAATTCACCTTTTTATAAATACATCTAATATTTAAACGTGATGGTATATTAAAAATTATTCTATATAGCAATGCCGTAAATTCGTTTATTCAATTTTAGAATTCTATACATTTTGGTATTGAGAATAATAATTATAACTTCTAGAAAATACATTTATTTTGCGACTTAAATAAGAAACAAAAAATGTCAGAACAACAAATGTTAAAACAAATTAGAATTATTAGCAAAAATTCAAAAAGTGGTCATAAAACTCAATATTATGTCAGATTTAAATTTTTCGCCCATGTTACATGTTAAATAAATAGATAAGTTCTTGTTTTTAGCGACACCCCTAGATATTAAATTATGTCGTTTAAGGGCATGTGGCGCAGGTAAATACCTATATTATCGACCTCACTTTTTCAGTTCACTGAATGTTTCTTTTAACCTAAGAACTTTTTTTGTAAATAAAATATCGAGCTGAAACTTTGGAAAATGTATTAGAGTACAATAAAGTACGTTTAGCTACTGCATTTTGGTAGGAACTTCACTGAAAATTATTTAATCGTTTTTCTGAACCTCGACATTTTTTGAACGTTCGAACTTTTTTTATACATAAAATATCGAACTCAAACTTTGAAAAATGAAAGAGCTGAAAGAAAACTGCGTTTAAGTAAAAAGCTTAATAATAAAAGATGTAAAGAACATTCAACTATCAATTCCATCGGCATCAGCCGGTAACGTTGTACACGAAAATACAAACCCTCTAGAGCCTCGTCTAGTGGCCGCCAGGGTTCGTATTTTCGTGTACAACGTTACCGGCTGATGCCGATGGAATTGATAGTTGATTTTTTTTCACACCTTTCCTTATTAAGCTTTTTACTTGAACGTAGTTTTCTTTTAAGCCTTGCATTTCTCAAAGTTTGAGACCGATATTTTATGCATAAAAAAAGTTGGAACTTTCAAAAAATGTCGAGGTTCATAAAAAATAATTTTCAGTGAAGTTCCTACCAAAGTGCAGTACCTGAACGTACTTTATTGTAATCTAATACATTTTCCAAAGTTTCAACTCGATATTTTATTTACAAGAAAAGTTCTTAGGTTAAAAAAAAACATTCATTGAACTGATAAAGTGAGGTCGGTAATATAGGTATTTAGCTGTGTCACATGCCCTTGAGTAAAGAGAAATTTTTTCCGAGCATCAGAAGAAAGCTGGGCACGAGAGCACAGAAATTCGTTTTGAAAAATGCCATCAAGTATAAATAAGAGCGACTGTAATGATTAACACATATTTTGTAACAATAATAATTGTATGCGGTAATTTGAAAATTGTCTGCGAAAAAATCATGCTTCTTTTTTAGTGTACTTAGGTAATTGAAACAAAATTATTACTGTTAAATATTTACCAACATAATGAAGAATTGCAGAAAGCCCGAGGAATAAAGAAGAGGTGGTGATCATCATTTTTTTTCGAGTAGATGGCAGTAGATCTTAATGAATGACGGTAGATGAGACTGATTTTGGAAGAAAAAGAATATTTAACCATGTATATTCTACGTGGCTAATTTTTATTTGCTGAAACCCCCTTTAACCACCCGGGCCCCTTCTCCAAACAAAATATTCACGTGCTGTACGGATGGCTACTTATCACTGTGTCACTATTTTATATCTTCTGTTCAATTTTATCGTATACCTGCACTGTTAAAAATTTCTGGTAGCAACTCCCATTACATATATCGGAATTTTTTTTTCAAAACGTAAGGGAACGCTACTATTTATTTATGTATTTTCTAAATCCTGGAATTAATATGGCACCTCGCATGTGTTTTAATTTTACAATACAAGTCTAGTAGTCACTGAAACTTACATCTCGTACTTGCGGCTGGATATCTCGACACCTTTCGAAAGCAAAAATAAAACAAAAATTAAATCACTTCTCAGGACACTAGTTCCTGGCGAAAAAAAGAAATTTTCTGGCAAAGCCAAAACTTTTGTTAATATATAGTTTATAACGCGCGTACTTATAGAATTCTAGTTATGCGTGTAATTTACTAGATTCAAGGAATTTACGGAATTCGCAGAATTAGAAAATTTTACAGAATTTATAATATTCAATGCATTCACGGAATTCAAGAAATTCATGGTAGTCGCGGAATTTAAGCCATTCATTAAATTCACGGAATTTAGGAATTGCAGGAATACACGGAATTCAAAGAATTGACGAAATTTTAAAAATCTACAGAATTATCGCAATTCAAGGAATTTACGGAATGCACGGCATTCAAAGAATTCACAAGCTTCAAAGAATTATTACATTCCAAACAATGATGGAATTCACAGAATTCAAGAAATTTATCAAATTCGTGGAATTCTACGAATCCACGGAATTTATGAACACAAGGAATTCACGGAATTCAAAGAATTAATGGATAAACGGAATTCATTAAATTCATGGAAGTCAACGAATTCGCGGACTTTATGAACACAAGGAATTCGCGGAATTCACAGCATTAAAAGAATTAATGTATAAACGCAATTCATTAAATTCATGGAATTCATGGTAATCACGGATTTTGTGAAATTCATAGATTTGACAGAATTGACGGAATTGACAGAATTTATTTAATTTGCGGAGTTTTGCGGAATTCCTTGAATTCCAAAAATTCCGTGAACTTCTGAAATTGATTGGATTGCGCTAATTTTTGGGAATCCGTCAATCCTTCTGATTCCGTGAATTCAGTTAATTCCATGAATTTCGTGAATTCTATTAATTCTGTTGATACCTTAAATTTCATAAATTCCATGAATATCCTAAACTCCTTTAATTCCATAACATCGACAAATTCCTTTAATTCCAAAAATTCCGCAAATTCCATTATTTTCATAAATTCCTTGAACTTCGTGAATTCGGTATACACTGTTGATTCCGTGATTACTGTAAATTTCCATGAATTCCTCGAATTCTGTTAATTCCGCGAATTTCAAAAATTCTATCAATTTCCGGGTCTCCTTCAATTCCATGATCAATTACTTCACGATTTGCAATACTTACAATACATGTATTGCATTTTGGCTATTTAAATACCATGTTTGTAATTTTACCTTATGCTTGTATTGTAGAAGTGTTGTAGAAGTGTTGTCAAATTCCAAAAATTTTTAAAAGTGTGCATATCAGAATGAATTAAATTTCAAATAGATTTTATATTAACCATGAAGTAGTGTAAAAAAACCAACTCCCATTCGGCCTTAAAAAATTTAAGTGGAGAAGTTCAGATTAAGTCAGTTTGCATCGTTCGTAGCGCGTTACCTATACTGTTAGAACTTTTTGAAATTCTAAAACACTACTACGTCACTTCTACAAAACACGCGTAAGGTAAAATTTCAACCATGGTATTTGAATGAAGAAATTCGCGAAATTAATAGAATTCGATGAAGTTAAGTGCTCCATAATATTTATAGAATTCAAGGCATTCCTGGAATTACCGAGTTTACGTCATTCACGAGATTCGCCAAATTTATGGAATTCACACAAATAAAGTAATTTATGGAATTTAAAAAATTAAAGAAAATCGCGAAATTTGCGGACATCATGGAATAAATGGAATTAACGAAATTCATGAAATTCATGAACTTCAAGAAATTGATGAAAATTAAGGAATGCGTGAAAATCAGAGGAATAATTGAAATCACGAAACTCAGTGGATTTCCGGAATTCAAGGAATCCATGGTATTTTCGGATTAATGGAATTTATTGAATTCACGTAATTCGCCGAATTAATGTAATTTGACGCATTAGATGAATTTATGAAATTCAAGGAATTTACTGAATTTTTGGAATTCACGTGGTTCACTGAATTTAAGGAATTCATGGAATTGACTATGATCGCCGAATTAATGTAATGCATGGAATAGCATGAATTTGCGGTAAACACGGAATTGAAGGAAATTTAATGAAATTTATGAATTCCCGGAATTCGAGGAATTAACAAAATTTATTTATCATAAGGAAAATACTGAAATCGCAGAATTTATTGGAATTGTGGTATTCACTGAATATATAGAATTGATTAAATTTTTTGTTTATAAAATTCACATACTTCATGCAATTTAAGAAATTAACTTAACTCCCAAGTGCAAAATATATTTTTTAACATTATTTCCTGTAAATTCAAACATTTTAGCTAAAACGTATGAATTGAATATTTGTTGAAATGTATGTACATACATTTGAAACAAAATTTTCAACCGAAATAATCAATTATATACTTAACGAGACAAACGTGGCGATTTTTTGTAGAAAATTTCGGTTAAAATATATGTATAAATATTTCAAACAAAATTTTCAACTGAAATAATGAATTATCTACTCAACGAGACACATTTTGCGAATTTCGGTTAAAAATCTGGGTTGAAATGTATGTACAGACATTTCAAAGAAAATTTTCAACCGAAATAATGAATTATCTACTTAATGAGATACATTTGGTTTCAATTTACACATTTAGTTTTAATTTAGATTGCTTGACCAATGTGACTTTAAGAAAATCATTATTTTACAATTATAATTTAGTTTAATGCTTGAGTTTATAAATAAATGAATGTAATTTTACATAAATCTCGAAAATGTGTGATAATTCCAAATTGTTATTAATCATATCTTATTTTAGGTTAAAGGACATCCGTGTAAACAAATCGTAACACTAACTGCTATAACCATTTTATTCGGAGCTAAACTTCCTTTTTCCAAATTATTTGATGCTTTAAAAACTGAGCTTCACACACTAAATGTCCAGGTTTAATAATGAAATACTTTTTGTCACGCTTAATTACTTGCTGTCAAAATTCAACCTAATTTTTTTAAGCGAAGAAACACACTTTCTTGTATTTCATTTAAGAGGGTTGTGTCGTACCCTGAGCGACAGTTCGGGTCTACAAATCCATCTCTTTAGTCTTTATTTAATTTCTATTTCCATATTTTAATTCAATTTTTGAATAAATAAATGACTAAGTGTATAGTAAACTCAATCTTTTAATCCTCGATATTCCGTTGATTCTAGAAACAGATAATCTTGGTTTTATTCCAGTTCGAAGTTTTTAAAATTAAAGGTAGTTATTTCTTGATATACATGGGTTTTAGACTGAAATTATGATAGCAATCCAATTGACTACATCTAATAAATTTGTGTCAAATTGTAAATTCAATTAAAAGAAGATTCTTTAGTCTATTAAATAATTATTTCGGAGCATAAAATCTCACAATAAAGTTATTTTAATGCTAACTAATGATAATCAATAGAGTTAAAGATCACCGACAATATAATGAACATGACATTAAAGATCCCCATTCCTTTCAATTTGGGGGAAAACTGATAATTATTCTTGTGTTTGATTATGCTACATATATGTATAATATCCTAATCGTGAGCTCATAGTTTATAGACGGCAAATTTTCCCTTGCTGAGATAGTGATATTCCATAATTTATTTCAAGCTCCACAATAATTTTAGTGATATTATTTGAGGCACTTACAAATTTTGCAGGAATATTTTTTAAGGCGTTAAGGAAAGTTTAAAAAAAATAGGCTCACTTAGAAATAGAACTATCACAGGCCTTATGTATGGAGATATCATGGCAAAAACTATCTGTTTCTCTATAAAGCTGATGAACAGGTTTTCAATGGCCTTAAGGGTCTCGATTTGTTTCTTCAAATTGGCAGCAAGTGCCGTGAGACCATTCGAATGTAAGTGATCTTGCTCAGCTTTCACTTATTGTAAAAGTAATTCTAGTGATTTGATTTTTCAAATACTTGGAGGCTAGGTCAAGTTTCGTCGATTTTTCTTCACTTGTGACTATTTAGATCGCTTTTTAATATTGTCCTCTGATTTTGATTTTTTTTAATGTTGAGTTATGTGTGAATTATTGAATAAAAGATTTCTCCAAAAACAGCAAAGGAATGCGCCAGTGCAGCTGTTTCTCGAGTAATATTTGACGTGGATGCGCGTGAGTTATATACGTTTGATTCTTCGGGGCCATGTTCAGGCGTGGTAATCTGATCTTCTCGGCGTCTTTGGCAGTTTACATCCTCAAACAGTGCGAAACATATAAGCAGTGCGTGCCAATCTGGTCAATTCTCTCTAAGCCACTCTGACTTCAAAGATAATGACACTAGTGTCCCCTATACCTTGGAAATTGATGATCCCTTATCTACCTGGGCTTGTATTTTAGATCTGTTTCGCAAATGGATATGATCGTCATACGATACTGGTTGATATGAAAATAGGAATTTAGGATAATTTGTCATTAATTCATGTGGACTGCTCCTATAAATATAGGAAAACCTGCTCGAGAAATGCACTAGGTAGATTTAATTCGCTGCGGATTGATGACCGTAAGTCTGTGCTTTCCTTTCTCAAAGAAGCTGGGCCCATACTGCTATAATCTATAGTATTGTCTGCCGCCCTATAAACTATTGGTGCATAAAAAGTGCTTACTCTTCAAGAGGAAAATACCGAATTTGTGGGTAGGGGGCGTCTTATATCTGCACCTTGGCTCATAAGCTATTGCACTAATAGCTGGGACACCTCTTGTCGACGCATTCGCACAAGCAAAAGGCTCTTTGATTCCAAAGGATGTTGTTCAATTTCAAATTTTGCGATTTTTAACTCACTGTTTCTGTATTTATAAAATTCTTGTAGGTGCTACAAGTATCGTTGGGTTTGTTCGCGGGAGTAATCGGTATTTGTCATAGGTTTGATTGTTATTATGGTAATTATTCACGTCATGTTGCTCATAGGGGTTATTAGCACGCATCCCATAAGCACTAGGAGATTGATTCTTCTTTTAATTTTTTAAAACTTCAATTTCACAAAACCTTATAATGAATCCTATTTAATTCTACCTATTGAATAATTTAAAAACTTAATAAAATAATAACAATTAGCCACCAAAACAACTGATATAATTAAAAACATTAAAAGTGTAAAAATACCTTTCATAAGTGATTGTGTTCTCATCCTGTAAAAGCAAAGAGCAATGAAAAATGTTGATGTGCTGATTACAAATATAAAAGAAAATATTCGTAAATAACATCTTATGTATAATATGTATCAAATTGCTGAAAAGCTACAGAATTATGTTAGATCTTTATTAACAGAGGAAGTATGAATCTAAGAAAAGCCAAAAATGTATAGGTTTCAGTTTTTGGTCTTATATTTTTTTCTAATCGAATTACTGTTGTTGAGGATTGCGGTTTATAATGTCTATTCTAAAATTACGTAGGATTCTGCAATTGCGGCCTACTAAAACTTCCCGTATTTCATCTTTTGTCAATGGGGTGCATTTACCACTATGCATGTTTATTTTTACCCGCCCTAGACCACTAGTGCGACCATAATGTGAATATAATCCAGAAAAAATTTCACTTGTCTCCAACATTGCAAATACATCACCATCGGCTGTTGATAATACAATTTGTTCTGAAGTTGGCATGTTCCCATAGTTATTCTTTCGCAAGAATCTTCGAATTCGCCTGTCTGTAGGAAAAGTGTATCTTCGCAGTTCGAATTTCCTGAGCGGATTGGCACAGGAAGTAAGGCGAATATTATCCAGTTGGTTGAGCTCATATTGATGTCCGATGGCTAAATCAATCTTCGTAGGTGGTGTCATAGAAAAGGCTGGAGGAGACCTAGACCTGGCACGAAGAGAAATCTCAGTAGGAGAAGGAGACCTGGCAGCAGGAATAGACCTGACAGTAGAAGTAGACCTGGCCGGATAATGAGGTTTGGCTTGAGAAAGAGACATACCAGCAAAAAAATTTTTGTGCGATGGAGAAGGAGTTTCGCATTGAGGAACATCAGGAACAAGGTCCTCATTAGGTGAACATCTGAACTGTCTACTCACATCTAAAAGAAGAAACCAGGGATTAATTTGTTTTCAATGATGGATAATATTGCACTGGAGAATTTATTAAAAGCTGCACCTAAAATATTCAGAAAACATTATTCTTAAAGGGTTCTGCAAAGGTTTAGTTTTGCATTTCTCTTTTTACAATGTAACCAGAATTCATATACACATGCAACGGAAATTCCCAGTAGACAAAAATTCCAGAATCCGTCTTTCATTCTTTATTTTGTCATCTAACGTGTGTCTCGATTTTGATCCTTTGAGGTCCGGAATATGTGCATTAAAACCCGACATCTGGTAAGATACGTAATTCTGACTGTCAACAAATTCTATTATTTTCGCATTTAAATCATGCGTTTAATACATTTAGAAATTTAAAATGTTGTAGCAGGGTGAACGTAACTTTATAACTCGGGCGAAAGCGTAAAATACGCATGAGTATTTATGCAATTTTTAATTATTTTCCAATTTGCATTTGAGAATCTATTAGACCAAAAAGTAATACCTTTTGCTAGTGTTACCTTGATCATTCGAATTTTCGTTACTTTTCCCAAAGTTTGACAGGAAGTCCCTTGTTCTGGGCGACGTACCTGAAGAAATTTCTGTTAAAAGAGAAAAAATATTTACGAGTATTTAATATTGTATATTTAGAAAAAGACATATACATTTTAATTGAAAGACACATTTTTAACAAAATATGTACATTTGTACATCAGTACATCAGTTTATTGTTCGAAGTTTGTCAGAAGCTAACAATGAGTCGTAAAATTTGAGGGTGAATGACTTTACCACTCTCAAGGGTCACCAAATAAGACCTCATAAGTAAAGAGTTGAACTTTACATAAAATTTGTTTTATTGCAAATGTTTGAAAGTGTTCTCATGAATAACCTATAACCGATCAATTATAACCATGCCATAATTTGTTTCAAAAATTTTGAAATGGTTTGTAATTAATTATGTTGTGAAAGAATGAAATCTTCAAAGTTATTTATATTTGTTTAAACATTTACAAGTATTCTTATAAAACAAAACAGTTGTCAAAAATTATAATATTTGTCTAAAATTTTGTGAGATACAATGCTTCTCCTGCTGTTTCAGGTTTACTTTACACTTGACAAAAGTTTCTTTTCTGAATAATTGCAAAATGAACTAGAAAAAATATAAAATATGATGTTTTTCGAAATTAGTCAATCAATAAAAGTCAACTGTATCACAAAATTTTACATGAAATTATAAATCATCAAATGAATAGTTTATTCGTGAAGTATGCGACCATGCATAAAAAAGAAAGAAGTCGCGGTGCGAAATAGAGGTAGACCAGGAAAAACTATATCAAATGCAAATGTAAATAATGGTTGTAAGTCACCTCAATTCATAGAAAAACTTATTCATGATACTAGTTTTTTAAATTATAATTTGATTAATTTCCTAAGGCGAATACCATTATGAAAAAGAAGTATTGGTAAGTATTGGGTCTAATACATTTTTTGCAAATAAGTATTTGAAATCTAATACTTTTGCGCGAAAAAGGTACTGTATCTGATGCTTACCAATACATCTCTTTTATAATGGTACTCAATTTTGTTGTGCTAGGTAAGATCACTCAGAGCGAGAAATGGAATTTATAATTGATGAAACTTTCCATGCTCTTTTAAGCAAGATAAAATTCTGATCCCAAAACTATAAATATGAAAAGAGTACAACAAAAATGATTAGCAGCCATTAATGGCATGTCAAATAATAAAAAATGGACCAGAGACATCACTAATATAATTGTGGTGAATCTTTAAGCATACAATAGATGCCGATGGAATAGTGGTATATAAGGCGTGTTTGGTTATCAGAGACATTTAGGATAAGAACATTGCATTGGGCATGGGGTGGAAAAAATCTGATTCAGAAATTTTTTTTTTTTTATCTGGAAAACAAAGAATGAATGATTAATATTACTGAAATTTTTAGAGGATATAATAGTCGCAAACCATGATAAGATAAAATTAAAGGAAGTTAAGCACACTTTAAGCAAAAAGCTTAAGATCAATATCTTAGGTATGCCAAACGAATCTTTACAATTTAATTTAAGGCATGATAGAGAAATTAAAAAGAATTTGGTTACGTCACTAGAAATATTTTTAAAAGATCTTGAATAAATTTGTCTCTGGTGATGCACACTCTAAAACACAACAATGGTAAAAAATATTCGGAAATGATCAAAGCTGCTTTCTGCCATCTGAAACGTTTTGATGTCAGAACTTTAGTTTGAAATATATAGCTGAGACTAATGATGTGCAAAGACATTTAGATGCTTGTTTTGCTGACTGTAAAAACTCTGAAAACTTGTGGATTTTTGATCACATTATCAGGCAATACACTTGTCTGGAAAACACACAAACCAACGTACGGATCATTGTCAAAATTATGGTTTGACAATAATGCTACTGGCACGATGTTTAAAAAAATGGGATAAGTTATTTAAAACATACGATAGAAGTCAAAGAACCAACATTCTTTTGCCCCAGGCGCGATCAAACTCGCATGCGAAGCAAACCACGCGCGCGGCGCGCGATGAGCTTGTGTCATCACAGCGGGCAGATTATTTTGTTTGTTATTTTGTTGCATGAACATTTAGACACTTTTTCAAGCAAAGCGCAGAAGCCAAATTCTTTTCATGTTAGCCTAATGAAATTTGTATATTATCATTATTATTATTATTATGTAAAAAACATTTCTGTGTTGAAATGTTGTCACAGGCTTATACTGCCCAACATGTCGAAGGCATTTTTGATTAGAGATGGATTTTTATTTAATCATTTTTTGCACGGGGCTGTCCCGGTATATATCATCAGTCACGGACGCATTTTTATAATGCAATCAAGTGATCTGATGAGAGCAGTCTGCCCAGACATATTGGACAAAGCCTGGTTTTTACCCCATCATTGACGGACTGCAGTTTTCAGTGAAGTACACGATGGGGGGACCTACAGCTTAAGGTGGGTTCTGAACCCGTATTTTATTATTTATTTATTATATATATTTATTTTTATTTATTATTAAAAACATTTCTGTGGCGAAATGTATTCACAGGCTTATACTGCCCAACATGTCGAAGGCATTTTTGGTTAGAGATGGATTTTTATTTGATCATTTTTGCACGGGGCTGTCCCGGTATATATCATCAGTCACGGACGCATTTTTATAATGCAATCAAGTGATCTGATGAGAGCAGTCTGCCCAGACATATTGGACAAAGCCTGGATTTACCCCATCATTGACGGACTGGGTTGCAGTCAAGTAAAAGAAGGGGGGGCCTACAACTTAAGGTGGGTTCCGAACCACCAGAACCTCGGTAAAGGTACAGTGAAAAATTTCCAGAGGTACCGGCTCAGGGATTGAACCCCGGACATCTGAGGTGAAGTCCGAGTGTCTAACCAACTGAGCCACCGAGGTCATTATTATTATTATTATTATTATTATTACACCATTAAGCCATTTCCCTTTCGGGGTAGGCGTGACTCACTCGGCAGGGGAAAGGAGTGGTGTGTGGAGGGGATAGAGATTTTTCAGATTAATCCAGAATTCTCGTGCTATTTAAGTAAATAACACATTCGTTCCGCAACACTGCTCCGACCCAGGTTTATGATCAATCTCTATAGCAATCACCCCAAGCGAAGAACCTCACGAAGTCGTTATGTATGGTTCCCCACTTGGGTCCATTAGTAGCCAAGGTCTTTTGTTTGAGGCGTCATTCACTCTACTGACACTCTTTTTATTAACTATTTGCCGCCATACTTTCCTGTCCTGGCATACTGCTCTAGCTTCTTTTATGTCCATGCATTTTTTCATGCAGGCTCTCTTGTTTCTGTAACTTCTTATGTCTCTTCTAACTAGGGTCACATTCACACATTCTAACCATTCTTTCCGCGGTCTACCTCTGGGCACGCTGCCACTTACTTTACCTTGATATACTTGTTTCGTTAGTCGTTCATTTGGCATTCTCTCAACATGTCCGAACCATCTTACCCGATTTCCTTCCCATGTGTCTACTAGCGTCCCTTCTGTACCACATTCTTTTAGAATTATATCGTTACTTACTTTGTCCATCAGGGTTTTCCCGCATATTATGCGCATGAATCTCATGTCAATTGCGTTAATTTTAGTCTTATCTTTTTCTTGATAAGTCCATGTCTAGCTGTCGTATAGTACAGTCGGTACAAATATAAATTATGCATTGCCATTTTAGCTTTATTTGTTATATTTTTACTTCTGATAAGAGGACCTGCTCTACCAATAACCTTCTTACCTTCATTTATTCGTCTTATCTAATTCCTCATCTATTTTCCCGCCCCTAGTAAATGAGCTACCAAGGTCTACGAATTTATCAACTTGTTCAATTCTCTCATCATTTAATAAAATATTGCATAGTGTTTTCTCACTCTTTCCTTCGAACACCATAGTTTTTGTTTTATTTTCGTTAATTTTGAGGCCCATGCTCTTCCTGCTTGCATCTAGTTTATTCAATATTCTTTGTAAGTCTTCGATAGACTCTGCCATAACAATCTTATCATCTGCGAACGCTAACCCACGCACCCTTACTGTTTCGAGATCAACATCCTCTATGTCGAAGAGAACCATTCTTAAACACTTGTCCATAAATAATATAAATAACCATCAAGACATAACGCATCCTTGTCTAACTCCTTGAATAATATCGAAACAGTAACTCAGTTTCCCATTCACTCTTACACTCGCTTTGCTAGCTGTAAATATTGTTTTTATAGCTTGTAGGATCCATCCATTGACTCCATACTCTTTTAGGAATTCCCAAAGTTTACTTCTATCTATCTTGTCAAAAACTTTTTCTAGGTCAACAAATGCACAGAAAACTTTTCTTCCTACTCTCAAACTTTTTTCTGTTATTTGCCTTAAGCTAAATATTTGATCCGTACGTGACCTTCCTGGCATAAACCCACTTTGGACTTCCCAAATCTTTGCATCTGTTATTTTCATTACCCTACGAATAAGAATTTTTTAATATAGTTTACTTACGGTGCTTAATAATCTAATCCCTCTATAATTATTGCACTCGCTTTTATCTCCTTTTCTCTTGTATATTGGTACGATAATTGCTTTTTTCCAATCGTCTGGGACTTCTCCCATCTCGAAACATAAATTTATCAATTCGCATAGTCTATGTGGTATGCACGCGTCACCGTGTTTAAGCATTTCAGCGTTAATACCGTCTACCCCGGCAGCCTGACCGTTTTTCAAGTTCTTAATTATATCCCTAACCTCAGTGACACAGACTTTTTCAATTGAGTTTTCCATCGCATCGTGTTCAACTTCGCAGTTGTGGTGTCCTATAGTTTTATCTCCGAATTGTCTCCTAAAATAGTCTCTGAAAGCGTCTAGTATTCCGTCTGCATCATATACCATTGCCCCCCTACTGTTTCTCATGTTGACAATTTCTATACTTTTGTTTCCTTTCGTTTTTTTATGAAGTAGTTTCCTGCTTCCTTTAAAGTCGTTTTGTATTTTTATCTCTTCTTCTGCTCTAATTGTATCTTTACTTTCTTTAACTAATCTGATTCTAGCCCACAGCAGTCTGGAAGACACGAAACCATGGTCTCCGAGATGCTGTTTTGCTCTTTCATTCAGAATCAGACCTACTCATTGTTCACCATGTGATTCACAGTCTACTCCTGACCATATTTCAAAGCCGCCTTTCAACACGCCGTTTTTTATGTCTTTGGTTTCACATCCCTTTTTCTTTGTTTCAGACACACATAACATGTCCAGTTTCTTCACTAGCAACTGCACATCGAAGCACTATTTTAAGAAAGTGCATTTATACCAAATTTAAAATTTTCTATTTGGCTTTTTCCACAACCGAGTATATAAAATATCGCTCTCTTTTAGAGTTGCCACAAAACTGTTACAGAAAACACAAGATAATGTAAGGGTCGATTTACAACTACGTCATATCCGAGAGTCGTTGAAATCATCTTGTGTAAGGTTCTCCAAAAACACATAAATACAAATTATATAAACAAATTCACATTTTGGACGTTTTTAAACAAAAATTAATCGGTTTTTCCTCTCACCT
>NC_046660.1:56593363-56607665 GCF_010883055.1 Belonocnema kinseyi
GGGGTTCGTCCATTCTTGTAGAGCCCCGCATGCAAGGATAAGGCTGCTTACTCTGAGAGGTCGCCTGGTATCCCAGAGTCACCGTTCTAGACACCTCACCCATATATATATATATATTACATAATTTGTTTCTAAAATGAACGAATATTTATGGGTGGCAAATTTTTTTTCGAAAAAATCACTGCCAACATAATTGCAATACAATAGGAAGAAAAAACGGTTCCTTTTCGCCTAAAAACGACCAAAATGTGCATTTGTTTATATAATTTGTTTATAAATAAACAAATATTGATAGGTGGCAATTTTTTTTTCAGAAAGCATCACTGGCAACATAATTGCAACAAGGTAGCAAGAAAAAACGGTTTCTTTTCGCCTAAAAACGGCCAAAATGTGAATTTGTTTATATAATTGGTTTATAAAATAAACAAGAAACATTTAATGTTAAATTTAAATATTCACTTACAATCCTCACAATGAAAGCAAGCGATTTCAGAGCAAAAATATACGTTGAAGCCGAATAACCCCTAATGTCGAGTATTTGTTAATACAATTTGTTTATAACAATTAACTATGCAAGTTAAGCATTTTTTTTATATTTCTTATACCCCTGTGCACTAAATTCAAGGGACGAGAAGTATAAGAAAAATTTTGTCCAGAAGATAAAAAATGAAATTAGAAAAATCGACATTTTTTTCGATGTTTGCATTAAAATAAAAATTAAATAAACAAAAAAATAAAAAATCTACTCTCACCATTTTCTGAAAAATTTAGTTCTGAATTAAAAATAAAAAATTCTAAGATCGGTGCCTAATTGCGTTCTAAATGTTATTTTGAACCTCGTTTTCCGATTTCACCCCACTGTGCGCCACGCTGACGAAGATATCATAAATACTAATGGCATTCATTCGACATTTTTTAACTCACAAGGGAAATGCCTCCTCTGCGGCATTGCCTTTTGGATTAAACTACCATCAAACGATAGTATGTCAAAAATAACACAGCCACACAAAAAAAATAAGTGTGCGGACCTGGTAACAATACACACGTATTCCTATGAATTTTGGGATGCTGAATTCAAATTCGGTTTCAAAAATCACCCATCACGTCATGGTTGAGCCATAACCTCAAAAAATGAAGAACAATCACGCACTAAGGCAAACAAATTTCAAAATAATGCCAGTGATGCAAATTTTCACTTCAAAAATATGTCGACAACTGTGAAGGATCAACCCTCGTCTGATATCAACTTATTTAACATAACTTTACCCAACAGAACCAGACCTCACCTAACCTGAATTAACGGAAATTTATTGAAATACACGTAAAGCTCTGAAAGCATATTTTCCCAGTAGCAAATGTGTGCCACATCGAATGGGTCAAATCGAGCATAACCTAGAAATTAAATCTAACCTAGCCTAACCTAACCCCACGAATCACAATTAAACTGATTGTGTTGTCCTCTTGTGTTTGCGGTACCGTTTCATTCTGCTTCGGCTTACCCTACATAGAGGTTTAACCTATCCTAACCTAACAAAACCTGACCTAACCTAACCTAGCCGAATGAAATTCAACCACACGTGTAGCTGTGTAAGCGTACGGTTCTCAGTCTTAAATGTGTGCTATATTTAATAGGTTAACTCGATCTTAACCTACAACTATATCTAACTTAACAGAACCTAACGAAATTTTGCTTACGCAACACACCTTAACTTAAGTGTTCCCGTTGTAACACAATAAAATTCATTTAACTGTACTACAGGTGGTTAAAAATTTAGACGCACATTACTCATTTGAAAAAACTTAGAACTACAAGTAGAATTGACAACATTTCAATTAACCTGACAATGTTTGTATCAATTAAAATGTAGAACTATAACTTAAACATGCAAATGAATAAGAGTTTTATTCCAAATTTTTTCTCTCGGCTTCTCTTAAACTTAAGGGATATATTTATACCATCTTTCGTGTTTACATTTTATCTTACTTTTTATCGTCATTAAATTGATTTATAGACCTACTTCAGTCTATTTTCTGCCTGCTATAACGTGTCCTTTTTTCTTCATTTGTAAGTTAAGATCGAGTTAACCTATTAAATATAGATGATTGAATTTCATTCGACTAGGTTAGTTTAGGTCAGGTTTTGTTAGGTTAGGCTAGGTTAAACCTCTATGTAGGTTAAGCCGAAGCTGAATGAAACGGTACCGCAAACACAACGGGACAACACAGTGAGTTTAATTGTGTTACGTGAAGTTAAGATAGGTTAGGTTAGGTCAGGTTTTTTGAGGTTAGGATAGGTTTGACCTCTTTGCAGGTTAAGCTCAAGCTGATTCAAACGGTACTGCAAACACAACGGGACAACACACTCAGTTTAATTGTGTTTCGTGAGGTTAGGTGAGGTTAAGCTAGGTTAGATTTATTTCTAGGTTAGGCTCGAGTTGACCCATTCGATGTAGCACACATTTGCTACTGGGAAAATATGCTTCCAGAGCTTTACGTGTAGTTCAATAAATTTCTGTTAATTCAGGTTAGGTGAGGTCAGGTTCTATTGGGTAAAGTTATGTTAAATAAGTTGTTATCAGGCGAAGGTTGATCCTTCAGAGTTGCCGACATGTTTTTGAAGTGAAAATTTGCATCACTGGCATTATTTCGAAATTTATTTGCCTCAGTGCATGATTTTTCGTCATTTTTTGAGGTTATGGCCCAACCATGACGTGATGGGTGATTTTTGATATCGAATTTGAATTCAGCGCCCCAAAATCCATAGGGATACGTGTGTCTTGTTACCAGATCCGCACACTTTTTTTGTGTGGCCGTGTTATAAATTAAAAGCAGTTCAGTTCTTTAGAAAACAAACGATAATTTATTCTGATAAAAAGAGATCTTTCGGGTTCCAATCGTGCATAAAACTACGTTTTGTACACGATTGGAATCCAAAATACCTCTTTTTATTTATTTGAAACGTGTTCCGGCTTCTTTGTAAATGGATCGTTGTTTAAAAATTATGAACGTTTGAAAATCACTGTCGCAGGGGCTGCCAAATGCCTACTGAGTCATGCTATGCTCTTTTCAGCCTGCGTCACTGGCCCAGTGTTAATGGGCCTATCCAACGGCCAGGCTGTCGCTAGTTCAAATCTTTTATTTTACAACTTTCTTTCTTTTTTTTTTGTCATTTCAAAACATCGAATGTGAAACTCAGTTTTAATTCACGAATTATTCAGGTTTAAGTTTCACTTTATAATGTAACAGAGCCGAATGAAACATGAAACTTCTGTATACAACCGTGCGATATTCGCGGCGAATCAAGAGTGAGTTTGGATGATGCAATGCCGGTTTCTTTGATACGCGATTTCGATACAACTTCGTAGAATAAATAATCGTATTTAGTCGCGTTAGAAATAATATTTTCATCGAATATTGTAATAGCATTTTGAACGTTTAATTAGCATTTTTTAACTCTGAAACCATGGAAAAAAATTGTACGGGGGTGTTAAAAATATGATCGAGACAAACGCTGTAGATGACGCGCATGTATGTTTTAAAGGTCGTGGCTTGAGTCTATGATAGCTAGGTCCCTAACGAACAGTGTGGCATAGTTTTTGTCGGGAGCGCATGTTTCACGCGCGTGCTACAATTATGAGTGAACGTCAAGTACCGACCGCCGTTGCGCAACGTATTGTCATTCGTTTTTTAGTACGAGAAGAAGACGTTAAAAAGATGGAAATTTTTCTGCCTTCGCGCGATAAACTATCGCCGCAGCGATAGTTTATCGCTGCGATTAATTTAAAGACACCTAATTTAATTACAAGATATCGTGGTTCAGGTTCGCGAGTCCTGATTTAATTAGCGAACGAATTTATTAATAATAATTTGGAGTTTACTTTGTCGTTGTATTTTAAAACAAGATATTAGAAAATCACTCGCATGTGAATCCCTCCGGGCATGGCAAAATTCATGCACGGGAGCCAAAGTTTACGTGCTCAGCTTGCTGAGGCCTTGATTGTCCCGGAAATAGAAGATTTTCCCGCAAAAGGGCAAATTTTACGTGCACGCATACATATAACATGCATTGATACATACATACCCATATATGCACACACATATTTTCAGGCAATTTGTCTCTCTCTCTTTCTTAACATTGACCTATCCCCCACACCCAATATCCCACACTTCAAACCTAATACATCATACACACACATATGTTTCCGTGGCCGTGAGGCTTTAGGGTAACGCTGCGAAAAGGTCTCGGGAACTTTGCGTTTGATATCGTGACGAGGTACGCAAGCAAACTTCGACATTATTTCAAACTCTTTGTCAAGATTTAATATTTTTCTCATGTTTTGTATTCATTTTTTTTAGTCGTTTAGGTTCGTAATTTTATAGCAATTTGTAATTTTATTTTGATTTAACGTGAATTAAAGCCAAATATGTTTTTTTATTAATTTCGTGTTTACACTTTTATAAAAATATGATATTCCAGATCCTGTAAGATTGAAATATATTGAGAACAATAAATAAAATTTTAAACGTACTTAGATAATTTAAAATTTATTCAATATTTTAAAAAAAATTATTTTTTCAAATTTTCAAGGTGTTTTGTGTGAGACATTTTTCCCCAGGAGATAAAAATTTTCAAAGATTGCATTTCGTTAATTTTTGAAAACTTTTCTCTTGTCCAAATAGAAGTATAATAACGTACAGTCGAACCTCGGACACAGTCACCCATCGGAATCGGACTATCGAACACTGTAAGAGCACGTGGTCTAACCATTCAGCCAATCGGCGTCGAGTTACAGGACTGTATCGATACGATGATTTGTGGGTGCCTCTAATGGTGCATACTAATGTTATCGGATGCTTTTGCATTCAAAATTGTGAATAATGTTTAATGTCAACACAACTTTTATGAAATCCCAGAGCGGGCATTCTTTCTATGTCTTTTCAAGAGTTTTGTAACTCATTAAAAATCATCTACGGCTTGAATATTCTTTTGGTTTTGTTTTTAAGTAGAATTTAAAAAACTGCATTCTAATTAAGTATTCCTAAAATTGAATTTATTTACTATTCTAATAAGTTATATGTGCTTTTCTTATTCTGTATTGTCAAGCCGGTGTAGTAGTTCAGTTTTGTATTGCCTTAAAAACGCATTTGATAGAAGTTGATTTTATAAAGGTTTAATTGCTAGCATAAGAATATTTAAGTATGAATCATTTAATTCTTCACTAGAATTAAAATTTTTTCTTTTTCAATTATGACTTCTCGGTACTTAATGTTATTGGTCCACCTACTACGACTGATACTTATGACCATGTTCTCCGATTATTACTAAGGTAGTGATAAATAAATAAGAAATTACTACTGCAGACATCAAAATATATTATTAATTTAAAAATCAAAGTATCACCCAGGAGTAATGTTGTCAAATTTATATAAATTACGTAAAACCATCGATAAACGTATTACGAATATATATTTATTAAATTATCAATAATAAAAAAGCAGTAACATTTCGAATGTGATCGATGAAAAGTTAAAAATGTTGAGCCCTATTTATTTTTTACATTGCCCTTAATTAATAAATCTTCTTTAAAAATCTTCTGATAAGCTACATTGAAAATAATTTTTCAACAGTGTCCAGCGAAGATCTGCGATAAAATTTCCGTACATTTCCCCTGTTATTATCGCAGGCTTTCTAAAAATACCCTTGAACGTTTAATTAAAAAATGTGTTTCTTTTAAGAATTATTTTCGTGATAACTTAATCTGTTCCTAAAAAAATAAGCTTAATAATTTCAATAATTTGAACAAATTAATTTCACTCCTGTTCTCCGTCTCTTTTTGGAAAATGTAATAAATTCTTTAAACCTAAAATGATTTTTATATAAAGCTACTTCACAAGAGATAATTTCAGAAACGGACAGAAGGTGTGTTCTTTACATAGTCATTTTATAGAATAAAGGAACTGTGGGGAGTGTGCGGTACTCACAGAGACCTGAACAAACAAAAGCGCTTTCATCTAAAACCGCACATTATCTGGTTTATTGCCCACTTTCTATAGCCCCACAACCTTCACAGTCTCAAAATTTCACTGTACTTTGGAACTTTTGAAGAAAAAAAAAATTAGCAAAAAAAATTTAAGAAGTTGAAAAAAAAATTTAAATTGAGAAACTCGAAACTATGCAGTTTCAAAAATTGCTATTTATCAATTTTTTATTTCATCTTCATATCTTTTTTCGTGTATTTTTATCATTTTAAGTTCCAATGTACTCTAAATATTTTTTGAAGTAGCTAGAAAAAAAAACGTAAAACGAAATGAAAATAAAATATGTAACACTGGCTTTTTTTGCGGTTTTCTTGCTTTGAGCTTGTTAATTTCTTTTATATGGATTACGGTAGCCCTTAAAAATGAACACTACAATTTTCCAAAACAATACCCCTTGAATTATTTTCTTTTAGCGACAGAAACTCTATTGCGCATCCCCGCACATTCCATGACTCTGCTATCCAGACCTGCACATTAAATGACTGTTGCGCAGCCCTGTGCTTACAATAACTCTCCTGCGCAGATCTCTCCGTTAAATGACTCTAATGCGCAGGTTAATTTATTACATTCTCATTTCTGAGAATGTAATGTAATCGTCCCAATTTTCGATCTCGGGTTTTTAACGGATCTTTACGTTTTGGCACTCGCAGAATCCGAAAATCATAGAATTTCATCGGTGTCTGTCTGTATGTCTGTATGTATGGTTACCTGAATTTTGTAGCCATACTAACTTTTGAAGGATTTGTCCAATTGAGGTCGCATTTGATACACTTATGAAGTTACCCAAAGTGAAGGCTAAGTTCGTTAATCAGATATTTCGAACCAAAATTAAAAAATTAGGCGCATTTTCGAAATTTTGAAATTTTTTTTTTGAAATTTAAAAAAATTTTGTGGAAGTTTCTTATAGATGGGTGAAAGACTTGTAAATTCTATAAATAAAATATTTTATTTTGATGATAATTAGAAAAGTTATATACTTTTCAAAAATTTGAAAATTTTCAAAAAATATAAAAGTTATTTTTTTTTAAATTCAAAAATTTCATTCAAAATTTTCACAAGATACCAAATATATTTCAAAACTATTCTAGCCGAATTTTTTGATTAGCACAAATTAAAAAAAATTAGAGCCTGTATAACCTATCTGTTGAGCGCGAAGCGCGATTGTCGCAATGAGAATGTAATCGTCAAGGCCGTAGGTGCTTTGAGAACCTTCTTCAATGACAAATTTAAAAAAAAGTTTTCAGCTTCACTTAAGAAAAGGGAAAAAGATTAAACAACCATAGCAGGGCCCTATTAGGATCAGAGAAAATAAAATGTGATCATTATTTTGCAATATCAGAATAAGCAGTACCAGACCAAGGTACACAAAAAAAATGGTAATAAACATTTGATATAATAGTTTTTAACATATAATGTAGAAAATTGCGCATCAGTGCGCATCTGTGCACAAATGTGGAGGGTAATGCAAAGACCGAGCGCAGAGCGCGATATTAATATATTATCAAGCGCGAAGCGCTAGAACCAAAAGTTGCGCGCCCGAGGCGCACTAAAACTAGCCAGCCGCGCGCGAAAAAATTTCGCAAAGTTCAATGGAAGAAAATATTAATCCACTAATCCTTTCTAGAAAGTGAGGAAAATTAAGAAGATTGTGTCCATCTTCGAAAATTTTGCCAAAGTTTAATTCAAATCAAATCACGTAGACCATGGGCGCAACATGGGAGTGAAGCAACTACACTTAACAAGTGCTATTCTCTAATATCAGATTTTATTATTTTTTTAACTTTTCAAGTACACTGCGCGACCAGAAACCATAAAAAGCTTGCACATGAGCTACAGTACTCTAAAAACGTCAGCCATCTTGGATTGACTTCATACATGATCCCGAATCAGATCATAATGCACTCAAAATTCGATCAGTTACTCCAGCGAATTAAAATTTTTTTTTGGTATTATTTTTGTTGCATATCAAAATGATATTGATTTCGGTATCATTTTGAACACTTTTATTTACTGTGCATGGGATGACCGTGGGTAAAAGCTTAACCCACGCTTATCCCATTGCTGAAAAATGTTGAGCCATGATTGAACCATTGAACTGTTCTTTCACGCGGTTTAATTAAATAATGTTAATAATGATAATGTTGTAGGGATTTCAAAAAGAAATGTTTTTCTTCTTTTGACTCTTTTAATATTGTGCGTTTTTTGGCTTCAAATTTTCATTTGAATATCTATCAAATGAAAGTGTGCAATCAAAGTTTTATATCTTCCGAATATCGTACTATGATATTATGAAATTGAATATCACATTGAGTACCGATCTCAAAGTCACATATAATTGCTTTTATCATAAACTCAAAACTGAGGGTTATGCCAGGCGCGTTTAAATCTTAGCCCAGTTGCGTATGAAGATCATATTAGAATTACAAATTGTTTATGAAATTGCTACGAAAAAATCGTTTTTTAAAAATATATCACTTTTTGTCCGGCTCATTCAAAAGAGACGATATTTATTCACGATCTATAGTGATTTTACTTGATTGCCATCAACAAAATTTGACTTATCCTTTGTGCAAGAAAGCAATGCTCAAATGTGCATATGACAAAATAACAGACAAAAAAAATAATATTAAAAGATACTTTAAATCGTTATTTTTTATGGTATATAATTTATTTAATAATTATGGTTGTTATGGAGAATTTTGTGATCTAGTTAATCTGGCTTGACTCGCTTATAACGTCGAGAAAATACGTTTATTTTGCGAATTAATTGAAAAGAACAAATGATAAAACAAATTGAAATTAAAATTTTTCACTTGTGTGGTTTTCCGTGGGGCCCCATAAGACTCGTTAAAAGTATTTTACCCTGAAAAATAATTGATTTTCATTCTCCGTCGAATTCTAAAAAATACGGTGAAATAAGAAATTATTTGTTATATGTATATTATCACACTTGGTAGTTAATTTATCATTTGGAAAATAAATATGAAATCACTATTGTTATGTATTTACCAAGATAATTAAGAAATGCGGCCAAGGCGAGGAATAGAGTACCGGCGGTGATAATCATTTTTTTTAGAGCAGATGTCAATAGATTGTAGTAGATGATACTGATTCAGAAAGAAAAATAATTGTTAGCAAGATGTTTTTCAATATATAAGAGTGAGTTCTACATATAACACGTAGCCAATTTTCATTTGTTCACTCTCCCCTTTTTACATCATGTTCCCTTACTCAATTAAAATGTTAATGTGATATATGGATGGCTTACAGTTACATCACTTGCTTAGATGTTCTGTTCCATTTTATTGCCTGACTTTATATAAAAAAATTAATTAAAAATGTAGGTCATCCACAAAGTGATATAAGAAGACCCTACTTCAATGCCCATATCTGTATGATGAATTAATGTGATTATATCATCATATTTTAATGAGTCAATATAATATGACGAAAAAGAAAGACATGCTGAAAAAAATACAAATGCAATATAATGGGTGCGCAATTTTGTTGAAATTATTTTTAATTCGAGTTTTTCATGCCTCTAATAACTGCCTAATATGATGGGAAGGAACAAAAATTGGTGATGAAATCTTACGGTTTATTATAGGAGATCAGTTATCAAGTTAATAGTCAAGGAAAGAAACAAAATGCACATAAGGTGTTAAATTTTCAGAAAAATACGCATTTCTCGATTAAGAAGATCAATTGTTAAGCGAAGAATATAAATTTTTCACAAAAAACTTTATTTGAAAGAAAATATTGAAATTTTCGATCAAAACAATTGTTTTTGAATCCATAAAAATGCTTTTTCTACAAAATTTTAAAATTCCAAAAGAAACAGTGGATTCATTTATTTTAAAGTATTTAGGTAATATTGCCCTTACAAAATTATTGAAAGCCAGACCCGCAATATTCAGAAAACACTATTCGTAAAGGATTCTGGAAAAGTTTTATTTCGAATTTTTTTGCAGAATGCAATTCGTACATAGATGCTATTTGCAAAAAATCGGATTCTAATATTAAGAAATGAATTTAGTTTTTTTTGTTTCAGACTTAAATAGAATCTGGAAAAGAATAGCAATTGGGATAGGTGCAGATGGGGCAGAATAAATGATAATTTCTGTTTTTTTTCTCTCTCTAGAATAAAGACTTTTGCAATAAATGTTATACACGTGATAATTGTATTTTAATAAAACAAATCTTTTTGTTTCAAAATATTTTTATATAAAAGCAATTTTCGTTTTAGTAAATCGTAAACACCGTATAAATGTAATTAGTTTTTAGAATTCAAAATATCTCTGAAATTGAAATGCACACGAAAGCCACTGGGGCTTTTCGAGGAACGTTAAATATACGAATTTACATAGAATATTTTTATATAAAGTTTGCATTACAGCAATTGACTTGATGTTAAAATGTGAATTTGATTAGAAACAGCTTTTTTGGGCTAATAAATAATGATATTAAAAAAAAATTGGAATAATCAATCTAGTACATATTATAGTATTATATTTATCAAAAAATTAAAGATGAACAAGATGAAGGCCAGGGAATAAAATATCTCGATTATTTGCAATTAGAAGGAGAACCAACTTATATATTTTTCTGTTTTATCAGAGTACATGCATGAGATCTCAATCATTATCTCATAATTTATAGACGCCAAACTTGTCCTCCTGAGATAGTGATATTTATGTTTCATCATTTATTCCAAGCTGCGAAAGAAGTATTCGAAAATTACTAAACCATTAACAAACATTGCAGAAATATTTTTTAAGGTTTCGACTCATAAAAGGTTTAAGGTTTCTTCATAAAACTATTAAATAATTTTTTCATGGCACTTACCTACTACAAATATCTATGTCTTTCTAAAAAAGTTTGAGTTTAATGGTAGTTGTCATCATTGGTGTAATGAAATGAAATGATAAGATATCGTTTAATACTTAGAAGCTTATGATGTTTACAAAAAAAATCGTCTTAAACTTTGCCACACCTAATTTCTAATGAATAATTTTGTAATGCCTAAAATATTCAAAAAATAATTTTAAAATAAAAACGATACAAAAATAATAACACGTGACATTAATTTATCTATTATCAATAATGCTATGCAAAAAAATTGCACTTTGTACATATACAAAAATGAGGTTAAACACTGACAGCTGGAAGGCATCGGGAGCGACTTCCATCTATGAAAATGACACCGACTATCAGTAAAGCTGAAGAAAACCCTGGTGCAAGTACCTTGACATATTTTTAGTTCGCGGGTTTGGCATTAAGGGTACGAACGAGTAATAGTTTCGCACCTCAGACAGCACTGATCACAACGACAGACAGACAAAAATCCTGCTTGCCTGCTCCGCGGCTATAAAAAGGGAAGCTCCTTTCTCAATCATCTCGGATTTCCTGACCATTTTCAGGGGAGGATAAATTAACGGATAAATTAGCGGACAAATTTATATACAACATCTTATACATAAGCATGTTTTTGCCTGCTTAAAAGCAGACAAATTTGAAGACAAAATATGTCGAGAAAGATGTTTCCATGAGCATCGAAAAGAGTCCTCTACTGATGTCATATCCTGAATTGGGCTTGGAGGCACGCGTGAGTAATATTTATAGGTCTCTCCAATATCGAGTTGTCTTATAACACTTACATCAACAACCTGATGGGTTTCGGGAAGGACAGTAATCTTTGCTGGGGACACTAAGTTGTGTTTTTGTTTCATGAGTTGGGGACGTTCAGCCTCAATGTTGTGTCCCACGTTGGTAATTGTGCTTACGATCAGGGCTTGGGGAGGGGGGATTGAAAGAATTAGTTTATCGTAACATACTTTTCAATGAAATATATCAATATTATCGGTCAATCGATTTGTTTTAAATCAACGCATCTATTCTATTTTCGCATCAAATCTAAAATATAAGAATGAGAAAATTTTTACGATAAAATTCGACTTTTTATATAATTTAAATGGCCATAACTTCCTTAATATTGAACAAAATATATTAAGATTATATTTTCATTAAGAAGGCTCGAACCAGGAATTTTTATATTTCCAAAGAACTCAAGTAATCAAAAACATTAAATGTTTCAAAACAACTTTCATAACTGATTCTATTCTTATAATGTGAAAGCAACACGCTATAATAAATGTTCATGTGCTGATTACAAATATAAACCAGAAAATATTCGTGAATGACATCTTCAAAATCAATTTAAGAAGAAGTTATTGATCAAATTGCGAAAAATAGCAATTATTAATATTTCGCGAGCTTGAAAAAGTTTAGGATGTGACTAAACTTCCACCTTGCCGTTTCCACTTTAAAAAATAATGATTCATGTATAAAATAAAAATTGTATAAAAACATCTAATTTACGATTAAAATAAAATTCATTTAAGATATTATGATTTCACATCAGGAAAATATTTGATGTGATACATGTGAAAATACAGTAAATAAGATTTATAAAAAGAACAAATATAGTTAACTTTTTGTGCTGCAAATGGGATAATGTAAAACAGAACTTTCCTCTTTCATTTTCAGGTGGAAAAAGAACTTTAAAAACAAAAACTATAAACATTTATACTTACCTGTCGGAATAAAATTAACATACGATATTCTAACTTTATTGTTGATTATGGCTATTTTTAGTTTTTTATTTTTGATTCTAGTGAAGTATCGCTTTAAACCTGGTTTTTAACACTGTTAATCAGGTTATAAATTAAAGCAACCTTTTATGAATTCTTGTTATAGTTTAATTTAACGATTTTATCTTACAAAAAAGTATTTGATAAAAAGAATAGATTATGGATTTATGTGATGTGCATGAATTTGTTAAGACATTTTCCACGAAAATTCTCGAAGAACTATAAAATTGTGCTAGGGATTTATTACCAGGAATAGTATGAATCTAACCAAAGACCAAAAGTGTATAGGTTCCTGTTTTCGGTCTTTTTATTTTTTCTAATTGAATAAATGTTGTAGAGTATTGTGTTTTATAATCTCTATTCCAAAATTAAGTAGGATTCTGCAATTGCTGCTTACTGGAACTTCCTGAATTTCATCTTTTGTCAGCGGGGTGCACCTGCTACTATGCATGTTTATTTTTATCCGACCTAGACCACTACGGCGACCATAACTTTTTAAATGCGCAAAAAATAATCTCAAAATCGGAGAGATAGCGCTTAATATGTATATGCCACGGAAAGACCATGAAGTTTTCCAATGATATAACCTGAAAAATACAGCTTCTTGTCAATCTGATATTTGAACCCAATGGTAAACTACTAATTCTTTTGTATTTTAGTATATTGTTCGGAATTCGTTAGAGATTAAAAATAAGCCGGAAATTTTAAGGGCGAATGACTTGTTTAAGAATTTGTATTTTTATGGAAGTCGTGAAATGAACGTATTTTTTAGGCGTTGTAACATTCTAAATCAATAACAACAATGTTAGAATTTAATGATAGATTGTATGATTTCAGAGCGCCCCACCGTTGGGACTGGTCGGACTTAAATGGCCAATTAAATCTTTTTTTTTAAATCCGGGAGAACGGAAAGCCAAATCGGCTGGGTATTATATCCATTGTCCCTATTGATGTTATTAGGGTGTTTTAAGATTTCGATGGCTTCTCTATGTTTTCTTGGAAATTTGTTGTGTGCTTTTGCTATGACTGTTGTTTCATCAAATAAAATGTTATGTTCTGTTTCGATATGATGTTCAGCTAGTGCTGATTGCATGAAATTTTTTAGCCTGACTTTAATCTAATGTTCCTTAATAGGTTGGCTCACCACTCTCCCGGTTTCTCCAATTGGCCAATCAAGACCGACCAGTCCCCACGGTGGGGCGCTCTGGCCAATCACAGGCATCGTAGAAAGTATACCTAAGCACATGACCTGATACCTCAGTTCCAGGTCAGCCCTGAAGATGTGAACTGCAATGTTCACGAAACGTCGGCAAATATTTCGTAGTTTTTTACGCGAGTGAAACCCGAAATATCTCTTTTTACCTATGTTATAATTTGTTTCAATATTTTTGCAATGCTTTATAATTAAATATACGAGGGTAGTTCAATAAGTCCTTAGAATGACCAACAGATGGCGCGCGAATCGCTCCAAATCATCTTTTTTCTGTCAGCACCACTCCCGACTAGATATTTGGTGCAGTCACAGTCCACATCTTCTGAGTTTACGTGTTTTTATAACCAATTGAAAAAAAAAATTGTTCGTTAATAAAAATGGAAAAAAACGAGTTCAGAGC